>NC_086446.1:287525614-287763114 GCF_028390025.1 Pseudophryne corroboree
TATCTTTTTGTACATCCACCGCAAAGTCCGGAAATACCGATATTGGCGATCCGTTCCATTTCAGAGGGCCCTTAGTACGAGCCAGCCTCAGAATTGTATCCCGATCACGGTAATGAAGGAACTTAGCAATAAAGGTACGGGGTGGAGCCCCCGGCGGCAGCGGGCGCATCGGAACTCTATGGGCCCGTTCAACAGTGAAATAAGGTGAAAATTCCTCAGATCCGAAAGAATCACGGAGCCATTTTACGAGAAACTCTTCTGGAGCGGAGCCTTCTTCTTTTTCAGGCAGGCCGATGAAGCGGACGTTATTGCGCCGCAGACGCCCCTCTACGTCCGTGAGCTTTTTGCGCACATCATTCATCTGAGACTCCAAAGCATCAGTGCGACGACCCAGCGGGCCAACGGAGTCTTCAATATTGGAAATTCGGGTCTCCGCTTCTCCCACTCTCTCTCTCTCTCACCCGCTGGAGGTCCTGATGAATAATGGAGAGGTCGGATTGCACCTGCCCAATTTTATCAGCCAGGCGCACTTCGCTGGCAGTTACCGTGTCCAGTACTCTCTGCAGTGCAGCATCTGGAGGGTCAGAGGAGACGGAACTATAAGCAGGAGATGGGGGCGATGCCTCGGATCTAGTAGTCTCCCCTCTCCGCTGTTGGGGGCCCTGGTCACGAACAAACTTATCCATCGCTCCTGCCGCCGCACCGGTCTGGCGACCCTTCACCATTTTGGACAGCACGGTGTTGGTTCTCCCGGTCCGCAGGACGTATCAAAGCAAATACAGGCAGAGAAAAAAGGAAGAAAAAAAAGGGGGGGGGGGTGCAGGGGTGCCCACCCCGGCCGGCAAACGGGCGTCAGGTAAACTATAGATATGTATAAATAGCCAGCTGGGCCACAACCTCTGGATGTAGTGCACCGTGACCAGCCACTTCAGCAGGGGTGTAGGGATTATCACTCCCAACCAGAGCTGCAGGGCATATATTACTGGTTCCCGACACTTCCCTGTCAGCAAGCTTGAAAGTTATAGTAGAAGGAGGGAGAGGGTCATATGCCTCCCAGTGTCCAGCAACTTCCCCAGTGCCTTAGTCCCAGTATAATAGAGGGAATCCAGAAAATGGCCACCAAGGTATTTTCCCCATAGAATTCAGGGGACCCCACACTTCCTCCAGGCTTCCCCCACAGCAGTAAGGGTGCCTCACTTATATTTACTGGCCCCTCAAGTGTGTCCCGACAGGCTGGTGCAGGCTGCGGCGGACAGCGGAGCCGCACTTCCGGATTCGCGGGCAGCGCGTCCCCGCAGCGACAGAGAGTTTCACCCGCGGCTCCCCCCGGACCTAGCTGAAGCCCTGCTGATCCTCTGCGAAGAGCAGGCGCTCTCGATTCCCCGGAGCTCCGGCCGGCCGCAGCGAGCGGCAAGTGAAGGGACGCAAAGCCGAACTTCCGGTCCCCACACGAGGCAGCGGCTCCCGGCACGGATCAGGGCCCGCCGGCGTCCAGAGCTCCCAAAACTCCGGAGACAGCGGCAGCAGGTATAGAGTCACTCCAGGGGGAGGCAGGAAGCACTCATGTAACGGTGGCTGCAAAGTTGGACCCAGAGGGGGGATACAGGATTTATTAGCAGGATAAAGTGGCTGGAGAGCTGCACACTATGAGTGTTACTCCATGCCCGTCCTGGCCACGCCCCCATACATACAGTATATTAGTGTAGGTGCGTAATTCCATGTTTTTGGAAATCATAGAGCCCTTACAGGTATCAAATAATTATTAAGTAGAGGTGCACCCATGAGAGTGAAAAAAAAGTAATACAGAACAAAACAAGAAAAGTAATCTTCTTGCTGGGGCACTCAACTTACCAAAGTCCATTAAAACTTTATATATATATTGGTATGTAATAAAATATGTTACCTGTACACCAATATATTTTATCTTGATTCTTCTTGGTCCTTTGGGCCTAATTCAGACCAAGCAATTTTTGCACTGCTGCGATCAGATAGTCATCGCCTACAGGGGAGTGCATTTTATCTGTGCAAGTGTGCGAACGCATGTGTAGCAGGGCTGTCCAAACAGATTTTGTGCGGAATTGATGTCAGCAACCCTCCCTGCAAACGCTTGGACACGCCTGCTTTTTTCCAGACACTCCCTGAAAACGGTCAGTTGACACCCACAAACGCCTTCTTCCTGCCAATGTTATTGCGAACGGATCCGTTGCACAAATCCATCACTGAGCGGCGATCTGCTTTGTTCCCGTGCAACACGCCTGCACATTGCGGTGCATGCGCAGTTTGGACCGAATCGCCAGCAGCGATCAGGTCGAAATTACCCCCTTTGTGTAAAGAAAACAGTGTGTAAACAGTATTTGTTGTCTTTATATTTATTTAGATGTATTCTTTCTTTGAGACTGTTATATTCTATTTTTATAACCGTTTTCTCGCACATCTACGATCAAGTCTGAATTAGGCCCTATAACCCTTACTCTTACCCTAACCCACCCCTGTCGCAGCCTAACACTAACTCTCACCTCCTGTAGCCCAACACTATCCCTAATACTTACGGGCCTAATTCTGAGTTGATCGCAGCACCAAATTTGTTAGCAGTTGGGCAAAACCATGTGCACTGCAGGGGGGGCAGATATAACATGTGCACAGAGAGTTAGATTTGCGTGGGGTGTGTTCAAACTGAAATCTAAATTGCAGTGTAAAAATAAATCAGCCAGTATTTACCCTGCACAGAAACAATATAACCCACCCAAATCTAACTCTCTCTGCAAATGTTATATCTGCCCCCCTGCAGTGCACATGGTTTTGCCCAGTTGCTAACAAACTTGCTGCTGCGATCAACTCAGAATTACCCCCTACCATCGGAATGTGTCGGGTTTCTGATAGTCTGGATACTGCTGTCGGTATTGTGACCGCCGGGATGCTGACTGTTGGGATGCTAACTACATCACAGTTTGAGTTTCCCAGCAAAGAGAGTACTTTCCTTCTGAAATGAAGACTGCAATGGTAGCTTATACCCCTTTCTCTAACGTCCTAGTGGATGCTGGGAACTCCGTAAGGACCATGGGGAATAGCGGGCTCCGAAGGAGGCTGGGCACTCTAGAAAGATTTATGACTACCTGGTGTGCACTGGCTCCTCCCACTATGACCCTCCTCCAAGCCTCAGTTAGATCTTGTGCCCGGCCGAGGTTGGATGCACACTAGGGGCTCTCCTGAGCCCTTAGAAAGAAAGTATAGATTTAGGTTTTTTTATTTTCAGTAAGACCTGCTGGCAACAGGCTCACTGCAGCGAGGGACTAAGGGGAGAAGAAGCGAACTCGCCTGCTTACAGCCGGATTGGGCTTCTTAGGCTACTGGACACCATTAGCTCCAGAGGGATCGACCGCAGGCCCAGTCCTTGGTGTTCGGTCCCGGAGCCGCGCCGCCGTCCCCCTTACAGAGCCAGAAGCAAGAAGAGGTCCGGAAAAACGGCGGCAGAAGACATCAGTCTTCACCAAGGTAGCGCACAGCACTGCAGCTGTGCGCCATTGCTCCTCATGCACACTTCACACTCCAGTCACTGAGGGTGCAGGGCGCTGGGGGGGGGCGCCCTGAGCTGCAATAAAAACACCTTGGCTGGCAAAAATACATCACATATAACCCCCAGGGCTATATGGATGTATATTAACCCCTGCCAGATTCCATAAAAATGCGGGAGAAAAGGCCGCGAAAAAGGGGCGGAGCCTATCTCCTCAGCACACTGGCGCCATTTTTCCCTCACAGCTCCGTTGGAGGGAAGCTCCCTGGCTCTCCCCTGCAGTCTACACTACAGAACAGGGTTAAAACAGAGAGGGGGGCACTAAATTTAGGCGCAGTATAAATTATATAAAAGCAGCTATAGGGGACATAACTCAGTTAGTCCCTGCATTATATAGCGCTCTGGTGTGTGCTGGCATACTCTCACTCTGTCCCCCCAAAGGGCTTTTGTGGGTCCTGTCCTCATTGGAGCATTCCTTGTGTGTGTGCGGTGTGTCGGTACGGCTGTGTCGACAGGTTTGATGAGGAGACTTATGTGGAGGCGGAGCAGATGCCGATAAATGAGATGTCGCCCCTGTGGGCCGACACCAGAGTGGATGGATAGGTGGAAGGTATTAACCGACAGTGTCAACTCCTTACATAAAAGGCTGGATGACGTAACAGCTATGGGACAGCCGGCTTCTCAGCCCGCGCCTGCCCAGACGTCTCAAAGGCCATCAACGCTCCCTCAGATGGCAGACACAGATGTCGACACGGAGTCTGACTCCAGTGTCGACGAGGTTGAGACATATACACAATCCACTAGGAACATCCGTTACATGATCCCGGCAATATAAAAATGTGTTACACATTTCTGACATTAACCCAAGTACCACTAAAAACAAAGGGTTTTATGTGTGGGGAGAAAAAGCAGGCAGTGTTTTGTTCCCCCATCAAATGAGTGAATGAAGTGTGAAAAAGCGTGGGTTTCCCCGATAAGAAACTGGTAATTTCTAACAAGTTACTGATGGCGTACCCTTTCCCGCCAGAGGATAAGTTACGCTGGGAGATATCCCCTAGGGTGGATAAGGCGCTCACACGTTTGTCAAGGTGGCACTGCCGTCTTAGGATACGGCCACTTTGAAGGTACCTGCTGATAAATAGCAGGAGGCTATCCTGAAGTCTGTAATTACACACTCAGGTACTAGACTGAGACCTGCAGACTGCTGCAGCGTGGTCTGTACCCCTTTCAAACAGGGATACTATTTTGCGAACATAAGACGTCGTCTTATATATGAGGGATGCACAGAGGAATATTTTGCCGGCTGGCATCCTGAATTATTGCAATGTCCATTCTGTCAGGAGGGTATTGGAGACCCGACACTGGACAGGTGATGCTGACTTTAAAAGGCACATAGAGCCTTATAAGGGTGAGGAATTGGTTGGGGATGGTCTCTGGGACCTCGTATCCACAGCAACAGCTGGGATGAAAATATTTTACCTCAGGTTTCCTCACAGCCTAAGAAACGCACTGTATTATCAGGTACAGTCCTTTCGGCTTCAAAAAAGGTCAAACGAGGGAAGAGGAAAAAAGCTGCACCAGCAGCCAGTCCCCAGAATCAAAATTCTTCCCCTGCTTCCTCTGAGTCCACCGCATGACGCGGGGGCTCCACAGGCGTAGCCAGGTACGGTGGGGGGCCGCCTCAAAAATTTCAGCGATCAGTGGGCTCGCTCACAGGTGGATCCCTAGATCCTTCAAGTAGTATCTCAGGGGTACAAGCTGGAAGTCGAGGCGTCTCCCCCCCGCCGTTTACTCAAATCTGCCTTGCCGACAACTCCCTCAGGCAGGGAGGCTGTGCTAGAGGCAATTCACAAGCTGTATTCCCAGCAGGTGATAGTCAAGGTGCCCCTACTTCAACAAGGACGGGGTTACTATTCCACACTGTTTGTGGTACCGAAACCAGCCGGTTCGGTGAGACCCATTTTAAAATGGAAATCCTTGAACACTTACATAACAAAGTTCAAGATGGAATCGCTCAGGGCGGTTATTGCAAGCCTGGACGAGGGGGATTACATGGTATCCCTGGACATCAAGGATGCTTACCTGCATGTCCCTATTTACCTTCCGCACCAGGAGTACCTCAGATTGTGGTACAGGTTTGCCATTACCAATTCCAGACACTACCGTTTGGACTGTCCACGGCACCGAGGGTGTTTACCAAGGTAATTGGCAGAAATGATGATACTCCATACTTGGACGATTTCCTTATAAAGGCAAGGTCCAGGGAGCAGTTACTGGTCGGAGTAGCACTATCTCAGGAGGTGCTACAACAGCATGGCTGGATTCTGAACATTCCAAAGTCACAACTGGTTCCTTCCACTCGCTTACTGTTCCTGGGGATGATTTTGGACACAGAACAGAAAAAAGTGTTTCTCCCGCAGGAGAAAGCCAAGGAGCTGTCATCTCTAGTCAGAGACCTCCTAAAACCAAAAAGGGTATCGGTGCATCGTTGCACACGAGTCCTGGGAAAAATGGTGGCTTCATACGAAGCAATTCCATTCGGCAGGTTCCATGCGAGGACCTTCCAGTGAGACCTCTTAGATAAGTGGTCGGGATCGCATCTTCAAATGCATCCAATGATAACCCTGTCTCCAAGGACCAGGGTGTCTCTACTGTGGTGGATGCAGGGTGCTCATCTTCTAGAGGGCCGCAGTTTCGGCATACAGGACTGGGTCCTGGTGACCACGGATGCCAGCCTTCAAGGCTGGGGAGCAGTCACACAGGGAAGAAACTTCCAGGGCCTATGGTCAAGTCAGGAGACTTCCCTACATATAAATTCTGGAACTGAGGGCCATTTACAATGCCCTAAGTCAGGCAAGACCCCTGCTTCAAAACCAGCCGGTACTGATACAGTCAGACAACATCACGGCAGTCGCCCATGTGACCCGACAGGGCGGCACAAGAAGCAGGATGGCGATGGCAGAAGCCACAAGGATTCTCCGATGGGCGGAAAATCACGTACTAGCACTGTCAGCAGTGTTCATTCCGGGAGTGGACGACTGGGAAGCAGACTTCCTCAGCAGACACGACCTACACCCGGGAGAGTGGGGACTTCATCCAGAAGTCTTCCTGCTGTTGGTAAACCGTTGGGAAAGGCCACAGGTGGACATGATGGCGTCCCGCCTCAACAAAAAGCTAAAGAGATATTGCGCCAGGTCAAGGGACCCTCAGGCGATAGCTGTGGACGCTCTAGTGACACCGTGGGTGTACCAGTCGGTTTATGTGTTTCCCTACTCTGCCTCTCATACCAAAGGTACTGAGAATAATAAGATGGCGAGGAGTAAGAACGATACTCGTGGTTCCGGATTGGCCAAGAAGGGCTTGGTACCCGGAACTTCAGGAAATGATATCAGAGGACCCATGGCCTCTGCCGCTCAGACAGGACCTGCTTCAGCAGGGGCCCTGTCTGTTCCAAGACTTACCGCGGCTGCGTTTGACGGCATGGCGGTTGAACACCGGATCCTAAAGGAAAAGGGTATTCCGGAAGAAGTCATTCCTACGCTTATTAAGGCCAGGAAAGATGTTACGGCAAAGCATTATCACCGCATATGGCGGAAATATGTTGCATGGTGCGAGGCCAAAAAGGCCCCAACAGAGGAATTTCAACTAGGTCGATTTCTGCATTTCCTGCAAGCAGGAGTGAATATGGGCCTAAAGCTAGGCGCCATTAAAGTACAGATCTCGGCTCTGTCGATTTTCTTTCAAAAAGAACTAGCTTCAGTACCTGAAGTTCAGACATTTGTGAAAGGAGTGCTGCATATTCAGCCCCATTTGTGCCTCCTGTGGCACCTTGGGATCTCAACGTGATGTTGAGTTTCTTAAAATCACATTGGTTTGAGCCACTAAAAACCGTGGATCTGAAATATCTCACGTGGAAAGTGGTCATGTTATTGGCCCTGGCTTCAGAATTGGCGGCTTTATCATGTAAAAGCCCTTATCTGATTTTCCATATGGATAGGACAGAATTGAGGACTCGTCCCCAGTTTCTCCCTAAGGTGGTGTCAGCGTTTCACCTAAACCAGCCTATTGTGGTGCCTGCGGCTACTAAAGATTTGGAGGACTCCAAGTTGCTAGACGTTGTCAGGGCCCTGAGAATATATGTTTCCAGGACGGCTGGAGTCAGAAAATCTGACTCGCTGTTTATCCTGTATGCACCCAACAAGCTGGGTGCTCCTGCTTCTAAGCAGTCTATTGCTCGCTGGATTTGTAGTACAATTCAGCTTGCACATTCTGTGGCAGGCATGCCACAGCCAAAATCTGTAAATGCCCATTCCACAAGGAAGGTGGGCTCATCTTGGGCGGCTGCCCAAGGGGTCTCGGCTTTACAACTTTGCCGAGCAGCTACTTGGTCAGGGGCAAACACGTTTGCAAAATTCTACAAATTTGATACCCTGGCTGAGGAGGAGCTGGAGTTCTCTCATTCGGTGCTACAGAGTCATCCGCACTCTCCCGCCCGTTTGGGAGCTTTGGTATAATCCCCATGGTCGTTACGGAGTTCCCAGCATCCACTAGGACGTTAGAGAAAATAAGAATTTACTCACCGGTAATTCTATTTCTCGTAGTCCGTAGTGGATGCTGGGCGCCCATCCCAAGTGCGGATTGTCTGCAATACTTGTAAATAGTTATTGTTAACTAAAGGGTTATTGTTGAGCCATCTGTTGAGAGGCTCAGTTGTTTTCATACTGTCAAACTGGATATAGTATCACGAGTTGTACGGTGTGATTGGTGTGGCTGGTAAGAGTCTTACCCGGGATTCTAAATCCTTCCTTATTATGTCTGCTCGTCCGGGCACAGTGTCCTAACTGAGGCTTGGAGGAGGGTCATAGTGGGAGGAGCCAGTGCACACCAGGTAGTCATAAATCTTTCTAGAGTGCCCAGCCTCCTTCGGAGCCCGCTATTCCCCATGGTCCTTACGGAGTTCCCAGCATCCACTACGGACTACGAGAAATAGAATTACTGGTGAGTAAATTCTTATTTTTACACCGCCAGCATATAACACGGGTTATTGCACAGGAGCGTGCATAACCCTTGTTGCTGGTTGGTGTAAAAGGGTCGAGTTGGAATAGTCCGGGTCGAGTAACCCGGTATTCCAACCCGGGTAGTTTCCAGGGTTGAACACGGGTTCAATCCGACAAACTGTGCAGCATAAACGGGAGCCGGGTCGCATTGACCCGGCTTCCCGTTCACAGTGATGTACAGGTGACAATTGGAGATCATGTGATCTCCAAGCGTCGCCCCTGCCGCATCACCGGCAATATTGGCCAGGTTGGTGACTGCAGTGGGAAATGGGGCTGACGCAGGTCGCAGGCGGGTAGCACCCGTGTCAGGCTCCCAGCGTCAACCCACGGTTTTGGTCTAAAAGCGGTATAAATATGACCATACTTTATTTGCTATTTAAAGGGACCACACATCATACAATTGCAACAGGTCAATGGTAAAATAACATCACAGCATAATACTGGATAGATTTTGTATCCAAATAGTATAGATTCAAATGCTAATGCACAACAGAACTTGGAACAATGGCCTGGTCTCAAAGGGAATACCGTATCCATGAGCCACGCCTTGTTTTCATCATGCTTGCCCATCCACTGCCCTTATGTTGCCCTTATCCCAGCCTCCTTAACCACTACCCAGCTCATGCCAACCTTGACCTCCTCAGTCCTCACCCACTTCACTCAGTAGTGACAGGGAAAAGGTGACAGGAGAGGCAAAAAAGTGACACGCAGAGGGTGACGGGGTGAGGCAGTGGTTGATAGGCAGATGCAGTCGATGATGTGAGGGAGAGGGTGACGGGCATTGAGGGAGAGGGTGTCAGGCTGCTTTCCTTATAGGTCTCAGGTGTAGGAAGAATGGGTACAAGACTGTGTCCCTGAGATATTGGGTGCTGTCTCTGAGGTACACATGGAACAGTCAGGAACCAGTCAGGGCAAGTGGCTCAGGGACATAGGGTGAACTCAGAGGTCAGTGCCTCTGAGATACAGGGAGTAGTCTGTGCATAGGGAGGAGTCGGAGGTGTGTCAGATGTGACATAGGGAGCAGTCAGGTATGTCGGAGACATAGGGAGCAGTCAGGGGCATGGAGAGCAGTTAGAGGTGTGTCAGGGACACAGGGAGCTGTAAGAGGCATAGGGAGCTGTCAGCTGTGTGTCTGGCATAGGGAGCAGTCAGAGGTGTGCAAGAGGACACGGAGCAGTCAGGGGCATATAGAGCAGTCAGACCTGTGTCGGGCATAGGGAGCAGTCAGAGGTGTGCAAGAGGACACGGAGCAGTCAGGGACATAGGGAGCAGTCAGGGTCATAGGGAGCAATCGGAGGGGTGTCAGGGACATACGGAGCAGTCAGGCTCATAGGGAGCAGTCGGAGGTTTGTCAGGGAAATAGGAGCAGTCTGGTATAGGGAGCGATGTATGTCCGAGACATAGGGAGCAGTCAGGGGCATAGGGAGCAGTCCGAGGTGTGTCAGGGGCATAGGGAGCAGTCAGAGGTGTGTTTTACATAGGAAGCAGTCGGGCATAGGGAACAGTAAGAGGTATGTCAGGGGCCAGCAGGTGACAGGCCTGGGGTGCGGCATATTGCAGGACAGGGCATGGGGCTGTACATCCGGTAAGCAGAGGCAGTGACTGACCTGAAGCAGCAGGGTCATCAGCAGCACCAGTCCCTTTGCCCTGGACTCTTATGTCCCCTGCTGGGGCTCCTGTAATGTTCACTCCCCAAGGAAAGCCTTGTAGTACAGCACTGCAGCGCCTAATCCCCTGACATCTGAGGTTGGAGGAGCTCTTGCAGAAGAGTTTGGCTGCTATTCCCAGGGGAGTGGCCAGTCACCCGGATGTGCAGAGTAAACTGGAGCTGGCCCTGGCGATGTGCTCTGGAGCTGGCTCATTGGGCTGGGTGGCTGCTGATTCCTTCCCTAGGAATCTGCAGCATTGGACACATTGCTCAGCCTGTCAATCGCCATTTAGCCCACCCCTGGACTCCCATTGGCTGGTTTCACAGGAGTCCGGGTGCAGGCAAAATGACGATTGACAGGCTTAGCAGTGTGTCCCATGTTGCAACAACTGCTGAATCCTGGACTCCAGTTTTCTCTTACGTCCTAGAGAATGCTGGGGACTCCGTAAGCACCATGGGGTATAGACGGGCTCCGCAGGAGATATGGGCACTATAAAGAACTTTAGAATGGGTGTGCACTGGCTCCTCCCTCTATGCCCCTCCTCCAGACCTCAGTTAGATCCTGTGCCCAGAGGAGATTGGGTGCATTACAGGGGAGCTCTCCTGAGTTTCTCGGATAAAGAATTTTGTTAGGTTTTTTATTTTCAGGGAGCACTGCTGGCAACAGGCTCCCTGCATCGTGGGACTGAGGAGAGAGAAGCAGACCTACTTAAGTGATAGGCTCTGCTTCTTAAGGCCCGTACACACTGGTCGATATATCGGCCGTTCTCCTGAACGGCCGATATATCGCGAGACCGTCGGCCAGTGTGTAAGGCCGATACGTCTGTGAACTTCGTCGTTCACAGACGTATCGCGTCGGCCGCGCAGCACAGCCGACGGCCAATATATCTACCGATATATTGGCGCGTCGCTGTGTGTACGGGGCGGTCGGCCGACCGCCCGTACACATGCTGCGGCGGCCGGCGGTGATTGACAGGTGAACTGGGCGGGCGTGTGTACACACCCGCCCAGTTCATGACGTCAGTCCCCGACGGATCGAGCAGTGTGTATGCTGAACACACTGCTCGATCCGTCCATAGATATATCTGCAGATCAATTGATCTGCATATATATCTGTTAGTTGTACCCACCTTTAGGCTACTGGACACCATTAGCTCCAGAGGGAGTCGGAACGCAGGTCTCCCCTCGCTGTTCGTCCCAGAGCCGCGCCGCCGTCCTCCTCGCAGAGCCGGAAGATAGAAGCCGGGTGAGTATAAGAAGAAAAGAAGACTTCAAGATTAGATTTCAAATATTTCTAATAAATTATCCCAAAATGAGAAGGAGACGCAATACTTAAGGCAATCTGTTGATGACCTGATGAATAGAGATTCAGTGGTCATTCCAGCGTCTCAGACCCCTGCCATTTGTCCACAGAAGCGTACTCCGCCCCAAATCATGCAGGCTGATACCGATGAGGATGATGTATCAGACCCAGAGGAGGGTGAGGTGGACTCGGGAGGGTGGGGATGCAACTTTGTCACAGGGATTACAGGCCCTGATAGAAGTTATTAGAGCCGTCCTGCACATTCCTGATAAGGTGCCAGAGGACGAGGAGGAATCTTATTTTAATGTGAAAAAGAAATTCTCAGCTACTTTCCCTGCATCTAAGGAATTAAATTCCCTATATGAAGCAACTTGGGTAGATCCTGACAATAAGTTTCAGGTCCCAAATGGTTACTCACATCCTTCCCGTTCCCTCAGGATGATAGGAAAAAATGGGAAATAGTTGACGCATCAGATTCTAGGCTGTCTCGTAAGATAGCTTTACCTGTTCCTGGGGCAGCTTCTTTGAAGGATGCTGCAGACCGCAAAATTGATACCACTCCCAAATCTCTGTACACAGCTGCGTTGCTAGCTCAGAGACCCACTTTAGCTTGTGCATGGATCTCTAGGGCCATTGCAAAATGGTCAGGTAATCTAATTGACGGGTTAGATTCCTTATCCACGGGGGAGATAATTTTACTCCTACAATATATACAGGATTCTGCTAACTTTATGGTGGAGGCCGTAAAGGAAATTGGTTTACTCAATTCACCACTGCCATGGCAGTGTCAGCACGCTGGGGCTTGTGGCTACGCCAGTGGACTGCGGACGCGGATTCCAGGAATGGCGTGGAAAGTCTACCTTTCACAGGTGAAGCCCTTTTTGGAGATTAACTGGATATGTGGATATCCAAGGCTACGGCGGGTAGGTCTACATACCATCCTTCGCAGCTCCCCCGCAGCGAAGTTTAAAACCAAAACCAAAGGTTCTTCTACGGCCTCCAAAGGCAATAGAGGTAAACCCAGAAAACCAGCAACTGCAGGTTCACAGGAACAGAACCCCGGTTCTGCTTCCTCTAAGCCTTTAACATGACGGTGGAGCGCACTGCCTAGAAGACAGGCAGGTGAGTGCCCGTTTGCGATTCTTCAGTCACATGTGGGCAACGTCATGCCAGGATCCCTGGGTCAAAGATCTTATAGTCCAGGGCTACAGATTGGAGTTTCAGGAACTCCCACCTCACAGATTCTTCAAATCAGGCTTACCAGCTTCTCAAGAATCAAGAATGACTTTACAGGAAGCAATTAAAAAACTGGTACAAACTCAGGTCATTGTTCCAGTTCCACTTTAGCTGCAAAACCAGGGTTATTATTCCAACCTGTTTGTAGTTCCGAAACCGGATGGTTCGGTAAGACCCATTTTAAATCTCCAGTCGTTGAACCCGCACTTATGGGTGTTCAAGTTCAAAATGGAGTCTCTGAGAGCGGTGATCTCAGGTCTGGAGGAGGGGGAATTCTTGGTGTCTCTGGATATCAAGGATGCGTACCTTCATATTCCGATTTGGCTGCCTCATCAGGCTTATCTAAGGTTTGCCTTACAGGCCCGTCACTACCAGTTCCAGGCCCTGCCATTTGGCCTCTCTACGGCACCGACGGTGTTCACCAAGGTAATGGCAGAAATGATTTTTCTCCTCCGCAAACAGGGAGTAAACATAATACCGTACCTGGACGATCTGCTGATAAAAGCACCATCCAGGGAGAGGTTGTTAGTCATGTTAAGTTTTCGATTAAATTACAAGGAAAAGCAATACATTATCACACTGTGGCTTGAGCCGTTGCATATAAATAATCGCTAAAATGTGTATATACTTTGAGTACACACGCCGACACTTTATGCGCACAATATAACGACACGTGCGGCTGAATACACCTTACTCCAAACAAGAATGGTATGTGACACCAGTAGTTAAATGTAATGTAGTGGTCCAACGCATCAACAGTATTTATTTAAAAAAATATATACAGAGAAGAGCTACTACCAATAATACATACTTTTAAACGCGAGCGCTCCTGGATCCAGGTGTCAGTTTTGGCAAGATGACCTCAGAGAAATAGGGACTGAAACCTGGATCAGGAGACCTCTCCTTTATACAATGTGTCCAAATACAGTACAATGGGAAATGTAAGCTCTTCTTTCATAGGTCAGAGGGCAAGTTATATACAGTACATGAGGGGTCATAGGCTGGTTTGAACCAGTGGACGATGCTTGGTCCAGGGTGCCCTTGCAGGTGTTCGCCTCTGGTTTCCCGCCGAATATCCTGAGTATAGTATCATAGCAGTTTGCGAATATTACAATTCTGCGTATAGCTACACGCAGAAACATGCGATAAACTGCAAATAGCAACCGGAGTATAGATTTCAAAATACTGCACACCTGGATACCAAACACGAAGTCCTAACATTACACCATCCCCTCACATCATGTAAAGCTGAATATCTCTGTTGTTTTACCTTTTAAGTGTATGCAAGTTGCTGACAAAGTGCGTGGAGACAATGTGTAAATTATGCACTATGTGAATAAGATATTATATATGTCTTTGTGGCTTTTCTGTGCGAATGCGTATGCTACCGTATATGCTCTTGCCATGCGTTAAAACGCACGGCGAACCCGTGTACGTAACTTGCGAGTATGCGTACGTACGGCGGTAATGGGCACGCACAGAGGCCACTCTGTTTGGAGTTTACATGTTGTGTGAATGTAATATTTTTGACTTTGACAGTCAACATTGCCCTCTCAACCCGACTACTCCAGGATCACGGATGGATTCTGAACCTACCAAAATCTCATCTGGAGCCAACGCGGAGGCTTCCGTTCCTGGGAATGATACTGGATATGGAGGTACAGAAAGTGTTCCTTCCGTTGGAAAAGGCATTGGTGATCCGGTCGATGGTGCAGGATGTTCTAGGACAAACCCGGATATCGGTGCATCTATGCATTCGCCTTCTGGGAAAGATGGTAGCCGATTACGAGCCGCTGCAGTACGGAAGGTTTCACGCAAGGCCCTTCCAGCTGGATCTGTTGGACATATGGGGGCTCATTCCGAGTTGATCGCTCGCTAGCAGTTTTTAGCAGTCGTGCAAACGCTAAGCCGCCGCCCTCTGTGAGTGTATCTTAGCTTAGCAGAAGTGCGAACGAAAGGATCGCAGAGCGGCTGCAAAAAAAAAGTGCAGTTTTAGAGCAGCTCCAGATCTACTCAGCGCTTGCGATCACTTCAGACTGTTCAGTTCCTGTTTTGACGTCACAAACACGCCCTGCGTTCGCCCAGCCACGCCTCCATTTTTTTCGAACACTCCCTGAAAACAGTCAGTTGACACCCAGAAACGCCCACTTCATGTCAATCACTCTGCGGCAGCCAGTGCGACTGAAAAGCATCACTAGACCTTATGTGAAACTACATCGGCCTTTGTGAAAGTACATCGCGCGTGCGCATTGCGCCGCATGCGCAGAAGTGCCATTTTTTTGCATCATCGCTGCGCAGCGAACATTTTTATCTAGCGATCAACTCGGAATGACCCCCCATTGTCCGGATCGCATCTTCACATGCACCAGACGATCCGTCTGTCGCCAAAAGTCAGGATTTCTCTTCTGTGGTGGCTTCAGACTTCTCAACTGACCGAGAGCCAAAGGTTCGGGATTCAAAATTGGATTCTGCTAACCACAGACGCAAGCCTCAGAGGTTGGGGAGCAGTCACCCTGGGGGAACAGTTTCAAGGAAAATGGTCAAGTCAGAAAGCCATTATTCCAATCAACATTCTGGAACTAAGGGCCATATACAACGCCCTTCTACAGGCATTGCATCTTCTTCAAGATCACGCCATTCAGGTTCAGTCGGACAATGTGACTGCAGTAACATACATAAACTGACAAGGCGGAACGAAGAGCAGGGCAATAATGTCAGAGGTATCAAGTATTCTCCTATGGACAGAAAGACACTCTGTGGCATTGTCCGCGATCTTCATTCCGGGAGTAGACAACTGGGAAGCAGACTTCATCAGCAGACATGACCTCCACCTAGGAGAGTGGGGCCTTCACCCGGAGGTGTTCCAGTACTTGACACATCGGTGTGGAATGTCACAAATCAACATGATGGCCTCTCATCTCAACAAGAAGCTCAAGCGGTATTGTTCCAGGTTGAGAGACCCGCAAGCAGTGGCGGTGGACGCTCTGGTGACTCCATGGGTCTACCATTCATCCACCACTCCCATTGATCCCAAAGATTCTCAAAAGAATAAAAAGGGAAAAAGTTCAAGCAATTCTTATTGCTCTGGGCTGGCCAAGAAGGGCCTGGTATGCGGATCTACTGGAGAAGCTCCTAGAGGACCAGTGGCCACTACCTCATCGCGAGGACCTTCTACAGCAGGGGCCATTCGTCTATCAAGACTTACCACGGCTACGTTTGACGGCTTGGAGGTTGAGCGTCAAATTCTAGCCCGGAAAGGGATGCCGGATAGGGTTATTCCAACCCTGATCCAAGCCAGAAAGGGGCTATCGCCTAAACATTACCACCGTATTTGAAAAAAATACGTCTCTTGGTGTGAGTACAAGAAATTTCCTGCGGTGGAATTTCAACTGGGACGTTTTCTCCTCCTTTTTTCTGCAGTCGGGTGTGGATATAGGCCGACATTTGGGCTCCATAAAAGTCCAGATTTCGGCCTTATCCATTCTCTTCCAGAAACAATTGGCTACTCTCCTCATTTTTGAAGGGGGTTCTGCACATCCATCCACCCTTTGTGCTTCCTACGGCACCTTGGGATCTCAACATGATGTTGCAGTTCCTGCAACCGGAATGGTTTGAGCCATTGCAGGACGTTGACGTCAAGTTTCTTGCATGGAAGGCCATCACGCTGTCGACCTTGGCTTCTGTGAGGCGTGTGTCGGAGCTGGGGGCGTTGTCTCACAAAAGCCCCTATTTGATTTTTCATGAAGATAGGGCTGTACTCCGAACTCGTCAGCAATTTCTTCCAAAGGTGGTGTCTGCATTTCATATCAACCAACCTATTGTGGCTCCCACCCAGTTTGGGAGATTTGGTACATCCTCATGGTACTAATGTGGACCCCAGTATTCTCTAGGACAGGCATGTCCAAACTGTGGCCCTCCAGCTGTTGAGAAACTACACATCCCAGCATGCCCTGACACAGCTTTAGCATTCTCTGACAGCAAAACTGTGTCAGGGCATGCTGGGATATGTAGTTTCACAACAGCTGGAGGGCTGCAGATAAGACATGCCTGCTCTAGGACGTAAGAGAAAAGGATTTACCGGTAGGTAAATAAAATCCTATTTTAAGGAGCCTACCAGTGCAAATCCAATCAGGCAATGCCACAGCAGTTGCTTATATGAACAAGCAGAGTGGCACACATAGCTGGCGAGCAATGAGGGAGGTTTCTCACATCCTTCACTGGGCAGACATTGATCTAATGGCTTCCCGTCTCAACAGGTATGGATCTCAGTTCTGCGATCCTCAGGCATCCCTGGTGGGTGTCATGACAGCACCTTGGGAGTTCCAGTTGGAGTACAACTTTCCTCCTCTGGTAATGTTACCAAGGGTACTTCAGCGGATTCATTCAGTGGCACAGCCAATCATTCTGGTGGCACAGGACTGGCTGCGCCATTATTGGTACGCAGGCTTTCGGAATATTTTGACAGATGATCCATATCATCTGCCTCTGTGTCCAAAGTTGTTACTTCAGGGTCCTTGCTGTCACCCACAATTTACCTCGCCTGTCTTTGATGGCACGGTTCTTTAATCTAGGATCTGTTGTGAAAGCCATGATACAGGCTTGTAAACCTGTCACTTACCGAATTCATCATTGGGTATGTGTGTGTGTGTGTGTGTGTGTGTGTGTGTGTGTGTATATATATATATATATATATATATATATATATATACATACATACAAACACTGCTCAAAAAAATAAAGGGAACACTTAAACAACACAATGTAACTCCAAGTCAATCACACTTCTGTAAAATCAAACTGTCCATTTAGGAAGCAACCCTGATTGACAATCAATTTCACATGCTGTTGTGCAAATGGAATAGACAACAGGTGGAAATTATAGGCAATTAGCAAGACACCCCCAATAAAGGAGTTGTTCTGCAGGTGGTGACCACAGACCACTTCTCAGCTCCTATGCTTTCTGGCTGACGTTTTGGTCACTTTTGAAAGCTGGCGGTGCTTTCACTCTAGTGGTAACATGAGACGGAGTCTACAAACCACACAAGTGGCTCAGGTAGTGCAGCTCATCCAGGATGGCACATCAATGCGAGGTGTGGCAAGAAGGTTTGCTGTGTCTGTCAGCGTAGGGTCCAGAGCATGGACGCGCTACCAGGAGACAGGCCAGTACATCAGGAGACGTGGAGGAGGCCGTAGGAGGGCAACAACCCAGCAGCAGGACCGCTACCTCCGCCTTTGTGCAAGGAGGAACAGGAGGAGCACTGCCAGAGCCCTGCAAAATGACCTCCAGCAAGCCACAAATGTGCATGTGTCTACTAAAATGATCAAAAACAGACTCCATGAGGGTGGTATGAGGGCCCGACGTCCACAGGTGGGGGTTGTGCTTACAGCCCAACACCGTGCAGGACATTTGGCATTTGCCAGAGAACACCAAGATTGGCAAATTCGCCACTGGCGCCCTGTGCTCTTCACAGATGAAAGCAGGTTCTCACTGAGCACATGTGACAGACGTGACAGAGTCTGGAGACGCCAACGAGAACGTTCTGCTGCCTACAACATCCTCCAGCATGACCGGTTTGGCAGTGGGTCAGTAATGGTGTGGGGTGGCATTTCTTTGGGGGGCCGCACAGCCCTCCATGTGCTCACCAGGGGTAGCCTGACTGCCATTAGGTACCGAGATGAGATCCTCAGACCCCTTGTGAGACCATATGCTGGTGCGGTTGGCCCTGTGTTCCTCCTAATGCAAGACAATGCTAGACCTCATGTGGCTGGAGTGTGTCAGCAGTTCCTGCAAGACGAAGGCATTGATGCTATGGACCGGCCTGCCCGTTCCCCAGACCTGAATCCAATTGAGCACATCTGGACATCATGTCTCGCTCCATCTACCAACGCCACAGTGCACCACACAGGTCTGGGAGGAGATCCCTCAGGAGACCATCCGCCACCTCATCAGGAGCATGCCCAGGCATTGTAGGGAGGTCATACAGGCACGTGGAGGCCACACACACTACTGAGCCTCATTTTGACTTGTTTTAAGGACATTACATCAAAGTTGGATCAGCCTGTAGTGTGTTTTTCCACTTTAATTTTGAGTGTGACTCCAATCCAGACCTCCATGGGTTAATAAATTTGATTTCCATTGACAATTTCTCTATCGTCCTAGTGGATGCTGGGGTTCCTGAAAGGACCATGGGGAATAGCGGCTCCGCAGGAGACAGGGCACAAAAGTAAAGCTTTCCGATCAGGTGGTGTGCACTGGCTCCTCCCCCTATGACCCTCCTCCAAGCCAGTTAGATTTTTGTGCCCGGCCGAGAAGGGTGCAATCTAGGTGGCTCTCCTAAAGAGCTGCTTAGAAAAGTTTAGCTTAGGTTTTTTATTTTACAGTGAGTCCTGCTGGCAACAGGATCACTGCAACGAGGGACTTAGGGGAGAAGAAGTGAACTCACCTGCGTGCAGGATGGATTGGCTTCTTGGCTACTGGACATCAGCTCCAGAGGGACGATCACAGGTACAGCCTGGATGGTCACCGGAGCCTTGCCGCCGGCCCCCTTGCAGATGCTGAAGTAAGAAGAGGTCCAGAATCGGCGGCAGAAGACTCCTCAGTCTTCTAAAGGTAGCGCACAGCACTGCAGCTGTGCGCCATTTTCCTCTCAGCACACTTCACACGGCAGTCACTGAGGGTGCAGGGCGCTGGGAGGGGGGCGCCCTGGGAGGCAAATGAATACCTATTTTGGCTAAAAATACCTCACATATAGCCTCCGGAGGCTATATGGAGATATTTAACCCCTGCCAGAATCCGTTAAGAGCGGGAGACGAGGCCGCCGAAAAAGGGGCGGGGCCTATCTCCTCAGCACACAGCGCCATTTTCCCTCACAGAAAGGCTGGAGGGAAGGCTCCCAGGCTCTCCCCTGCACTGCACTACAGAAACAGGGTTAAAACAGAGAGGGGGGGCACTAATTTGGCGTTAGAAATATATAAAAAAGATGCTATAAGGGAAAACACTTATATAAGGTTGTCCCTATATAATTATAGCGTTTTTGGTGTGTGCTGGTAAACTCTCCCTCTGTCTCTCCAAAGGGCTAGTGGGTCCTGTCCTCTATCAGAGCATTCCCTGTGTGTGTGCTGTGTGTCGGTACGTGTGTGTCGACATGTATGAGGACGATGTTGGTGAGGAGGCGGAGCAATTGCCTGTAATGGTGATGTCACTCTCTAGGGAGTCGACACCGGAATGGATGGCTTATTTAGGGAATTACGTGATAATGTCAACACGCTGCAAGGTCGGTTGACGACATGAGACGGCCGACAAACAATTAGTACCGGTCCAGACGTCTCAAAAACACCGTCAGGGGTTTTAAAACGCCCGTTTACTTTAGTCGGTCGACACAGACACAGACAGGGACACTGAATCCAGTGTCGACGGTGAATAAACAAACGTATTCCTTATTAGGGCCACACGTTAAAGGCAATGAAGGAGGTGTTTCATATTTCTGATACTACAAGTACCACAAAAGAGGGTATTATGTGGGATGTGAAAAAACTACCGTAGTTTTTCCTGAATCAGATAAAATAAATAAAGTGTGTGATGATGCGTGGGTTCCCCCCGATAGAAAATTATGGGCGGTATACCCTTTCCCGCCAGAAGTTAGGGCGCGTTGGGAAACACCCCTTAGGGTGGATAAGGCGCTCACACGCTTATCAAAACAAGTGGCGGTACCGTCTATAGATAGGGCCGTCCTCAAGGACCAGCTGACAGGAGGCTGGAAAATATCATAAAAAGTATATACACACATACTGGTGTTATACTGCGACCAGCGATCGCCTCAGCCTGGATGTGCAGAGCTGGGGTGGCTTGGTCGGATTCCCTGACTAAAAATATTGATACCCTTGACAGGGACAGTATTTTATTGACTATAGAGCATTTAAAGGATGCATTTCTATATATGCGAGATGCACAGAGGGATATTTGCACTCTGGCATCAAGAGTAAATGCGATGTCCATATCTGCCAGAAGATGTTATGGACACGACAGTGGTCAGGTGATGCAGATTCCAAACGGCACAAAGGTGTATTGCCGTATAAAGGAAGAGGAGTTATTTGGGGTCGGTCCATCGGACCTGGTGGCCACGGCAACTGCTGGAAAATCCGCCGTTTTTACCCTAAGTCACATCTCTGCAGAAAAAGACACCGTCTTTTCAGCCTCAGTCCTTTCGTCCCTATAAGATCATATCTGCCCAGGGATAGAGGAAAGGGAAGAAGACTGCAGCAGGCAGCCCATTCCCAGGAACAGAAGCGTTCCACCGCTTCTGACAAGTTCTCAGCATGGCGCTGAGACCGTACAGGACCCCTGGATCCTACAAGTAGTATCCCAGGGGTACAGATTGGAATGTCGAGACGTTTCCCCTTCGCAGGCTCCTGAAGTCTGCTTTACCAAGGTCTCCCTCCGACAAGGAGGCAGTATGGGAAAAAATTCACAAGCTGTATTCCCAGCAGGTGATAATTAAATTACCCCTCCTACTACAAGAAAAGGGGTATTATTCCACACTATATTGTGGTACTGAAGCCAGAAGGCTAGGTGAGAAAATTTTTTGAACACTTACAAAGGTTCAAATCAAGATGGAGTCACTCAGAGCAGTGATAACGAACCAGGAAGAAGGGGACTATATAGTGTCCCGGGACATCAGGGATGCTTACCTCTATGTCCCAAATTTGCCCTTCTCACTAAGGGTACCTCAGGTTCGTGGTGCAGAACTGTCACTATCAGTTTCAGACGCTGCCGTTTGGATTGTCCACGGCACCCCGGGTCTTTACCAAGGTAATGGCCGAAATGATGATGATTCTTCTTCGAAGAAAAGGCGTCTTAATTATCCCTTACTTGGACGATCTCCTGATAAGGGCATAGTCCAGGGAACAGTTGGAGGTCGGAGTAGCACTATCTCGGATACTGCTACAACAGCACGGGTGGATTCTAAATATTCCAAAATCGCAGCTGATCCCGACGACACGTCTGCTGTGCCTAGGGATGATTCTGGACACAGTCCAGAAAAAGGTGTTTCTCCCGGAAGAGAAAGCCAGGGAGTTATCCGAGCTAGTCAGGAACCTCCTAAAAACAGTGCATCATTGCACAAGGGTCCTGGTAAAAATGGTGGCTTCCTACGAAGCAATTCCATTCGGCAGATTTCACGCAAGAACTTTTCAGTGGGATCTGCTGGACAAATGGTCCGGATCGCATCTTCAGATGCATCAGCGGATAACCCTATATCCAAGGACAAGGGTGTCTCTCCTGTGGTGGTTATAGAGTGCTCATCTTCTAGAGGGCCGCAGATTCGGCATTCAGGATTGGATGCTGGTGACCACGGAGCCCAGCCCGAGAGGCTGGGGAGCAGTCACACAAGGAAAAAATTTCCAGGGAGTGTGATCAAGTCTGGAGACTTTTCTCCACATAAATATACTGGAGCTAAGGGTAAAATTATAATGCTCTAAGCTTAGCAAGACCTCTGCTTCAAGGTCAGCCGGTATTGATCCAGTGGGAAAAACATCACGGCAGTCGCCCACGTAAACAGACAGGGCGACACAAGAAGCAGGAGGGCAATGGCAAAAACTGCAAGGACTTTTCGCTGGGCGGAAAATCATGTGATAGCACTGTCAGCAGTGTTTCATCCCGGGAATGGAAACTGGGAAGCAGACTTCCTCAGCAGGCACGACCTCCACCCGGGAGAGTGGAAACTTCATCGGGAAGTTTTTTCCACATGATTGTAAACCGTTGGGAAATACCAAAGGTGGACATGATGGCGTCCCGTCTGAACAAAAAACGGGACAGGTATTGCGCCAGGTCAAGAGACCCTCAGGCAATAGCTGTGGACGTTCTGGTAACACCGTGGGTGTACCAGTCGGTGTATGTGTTCCCTCCTCTGCTTCTCATACCTAAGGTGCTGAGAATTATAAGACGTAGAGGAGTAAGAACTATACTCATGGCTCCGGATTGGCCAAGAAGGACTTGGTACCCGGAACTTCAAGAGATGCTTACAGAGGTCTTATGGCCTCTGCCGCTAAGAAGGGACTTGCTTCAGCAAGTACCATGTCTGTTCCAAGACTTACCGCAGCTGCGTTTGTCGGCATGGCGGTGGAAAGCCGGATCCTAAGGGAAAAAGGCATTCCGGAAGAGGTCATTCCTACCCTGGTCAAAGCCAGAAAGGAGGTGACCGCACAACATTATCACCACATGTGGCGAAAATATGTTGCGTGGTGTGAGGCCAGGAAGGCCCCACAAAGAAATTTCAACTCGGTCGTTTCCTGCATTTCCTGCAAACAGGAGTGTCTATGGGCCTCAAATTGGGGTCCATTAAGGTTCAAATTTCGGCCCTGTCGATTTTCTTCCAGAAAGAATTGGCTTCAGTTCCTGAAGTCCAGACGTTTGTCAAGGGAGTATTGCATATACAACCCCCTTTTGTGCCTCCAGTGGCACTGTGGGATCTCAACGTAGTTCTGGGATTCCTCAAATCACATTGGTTTAAAACCAGTCAAATCTGTGGATTTGAAGCATCTCACATGAAAAGTGACCATGCTCTTGGCCCTGGCCTGGACCAGGCGAGTGTCAAATTGGTGGTTTTTTCTCAAAAAAGCCCATATCTGTTTGTCCATTCGGACAGGGCAGAGCTGCGGACTCGTCCTCAGTTCTCTCCCTAAAGGTGGTGTCAGTGTTTCACCTGAACCAGCTTATTGTGGTGCCTTGCACCTACTAGGGACTTGGAGGACTCCAAGTTGCTAGATGTTGTCAGGGCCCTGAAAATATGTTCCAGGACGGCTGGAGTCAGGAAAACTGACTTGCTGTTATCCTGTATGCACCCAACACACTGGGTGCTCTTGCTTCTAAGCAGACTATTGCTAGTTGGATGTGTAATACAATTCAGCTTGCACATTCTGTGGCAGGCCTGCCACAGCCAAAATATGTAAATGCCCATTCCACAAGGAAGGTGGGCTCATCTTGGGCGGCTGCCCGAGGGGTCTCGGCTTTACAACTTTGCCGAGCAGCTACTTGGTCAGGGGCAAACACGTTTGCTAAATTCTACAAATTTGATACCCTGGCTAAGGAGGACCTGGAGTTCTCTCATTCGGTGCTGCAGAGTCATCCGCACTCTCCCGCCCGTTTGGGAGCTTTGGTATAATCCCCATGGTCCTTTCAGGAACCCCAGCATCCACTAGGACGATAGAGAAAATAAGAATTTACTTACCGATAATTCTATTTCTCGGAGTCCGTAGTGGATGCTGGGCGCCCATCCCAAGTGCGGATTATCTGCAATACTTGTACATAGTTACAAAAATCGGGTTATTATTGTTGTGAGCCATCTTTTCAGAGGCTCCGCTGTTATCATACTGTTAACTGGGTTTAGATCAAAAGTTGTACGGTGTGATTGGTGTGGCTGGTATGAGTCTTACCCGGGATTCAAAATTCCTCCCTTATTGTGTACGCTCGTCCGGGCACAGTACCTAACTGGCTTGGAGGAGGGTCATAGGGGGAGGAGCCAGTGCACACCACCTGATCGGAAAGCTTTACTTTTGTGCCCTGTCTCCTGCGGAGCCGCTATTCCCCATGGTCCTTTCAGGAACCCCAGCATCCACTACGGACTCCGAGAAATAGAATTATCGGTAAGTAAATTCTTATTTTTTGTGTGATTTTGTTGTCAGCACATTCAACTGTGTAAAGAACAAAGTATTTAATAAGAATATTTCATTCATTCAGATCTAGGATGTGTTATTTTAGTGTTCCCTTTATTTTTTTGAGCAGTATATATGTATGTGTGTGTATATATAATAATTTCCTTGTGTGAACGAGTGCACCAGAAACGGATCCTTTCTTCTCTTCTCTCTTTTTCGTTTCTTGTGTGAACGAGACAGGTTCAAACCTGAAAGTTTCTGAGTGTCACGTCTTTTATCTTTTATCCAGGATGGTTTGGTTAAGGGCCTCAGATTATCTTTCCTTAAGGGACAGAGCTCTGCCGTGTCTATCCTTTTTCAGAGGAAATTGGTCACCATTCCTGAAGTTTAAACCTTGTTGCAGGGGGTTCTTCATATACAGCCTCCGTATGCCCCACTGGTTACTCTTGGGACTTGAATTTAGTTTTGGAGGCACTGTTTAAAAGGCTCCTTTTGAGCCATTGGCATATTGGCTTCTGTGAATTGCAATACCTGATTTTAAAAGTTGTTTATCTGTTGGCCATTGCCTCAGCCAGAAGAGTATCCTGATGGTAGGGCAGTGTTATGCACTAAACCTTCCTTTCTCCCGAAAGTTGTATCGGCTTTCCACATCAATCAGTATATCGTCCTTTCAGCCTATCACCAGGCTTCAGTGACTAATGAAGTTTCTTTATTAGCACTGTTGGATGTGGTACGTGCGTTACGCATTTACTTTGAGTGTACTGCATTTTGAAACATACGGATTCCTTGTTGTTTATTGATGTATCAAGAGTCTGAGCTAGATGGGTTACTGCTGCCATTTAGCAGGCGAATTTGTCTTCAAATGTGATGGTTCTGGCTTCAGTTCGGGCCTACTCGACTGGTGCGGTTGGGGCTTCTTGGACTGTGTGGCATTGTGCCTCGGCAGAGCAGCTGTGCAGAGCAACTACCTGGTCATCCTTACGCACTTTTACAAAATGTTACCGCTTCCATACATTTGGGGCACCGGGCGCCAGTGTTGGGGCGAAAAATTATTCGAGCATCCAGGTCAGACATCCCCTCCCCCCCCACACCCCACACACGCTTAATTGGCTTGCCGTTGACGGAGGTTCTAGTGGACAAGGAGGGGTTATATAGAGTCTTAAACTATTTAGTGCCCGCCTCTACAGCTCACTATACATAACGCCCCCAGATGGACTCAAAGGAAGAGATTTTATAGTGAGTAAAAATGTAAAAAAATTCTCTACGTAAATGTATATCTGTGTTAAACATTGTATATTATTTTAAAATTAAATAATTCTGGTCTTTTCTGATAGAACAACTCTTTGGTGAATTTGTACTAATATATTTTTAGTTTCTCCAAAGGAACAATGTGTAAACAAACAATAAACAAAAGAAGCCGCAGTAGCATGCGACAAGTGGATGCTAGCATGGAACGGAAACCATTACGCGACATTCAAAATGTGAGAGACTTGCAGACTTCAGGAGCTTCAGGAGTGTCCTGCTCGCCTACAAAGAATAATACTGCCGAACAGAAGACAGATAACAAGCAGGGTGGATCCTCCCAGCGCCGGGAGAAACACAACCGCATGGAGAGAGATAGAAGGTAAGTCTGTGAGCTAAAATTATACATTTCTCATTTGATCAAAAATGCAAGATTTATATAGATTTTATATAATTGTTTTTTTAAAGAAACAGAATTGTTGACCTATAAGTAGATATCTAAACACACATTTATTAATATAAGAATTTGTACAGGACAGTATGTGGTTAGAGGATTAATGTATAAAAAGGTGGCTCAGTCACTAATTACAATTTAAAAAGGTTTGTCTAAACCTTACATGTTACATAACATAGTAACAAAGGAGCATTATTATTACTTCTTGTTTTAATGTATTTTGTTTAAACCATGTTTTGGCTACTTTCACTGACAGAACATTTCCGGTGGTGGTGAGGCTCTGTGTGTCTGTGTGCTCTATTGGCCACTGTGACAGGTGGGTAGCAGCTCCCTCCCATGCTGCAATCCCCACCTTATGCCTGTATTGGCACAGTAAATCTTCAAAAATAACAGAACACATAGAAAGATGTGGAAAATCATAGCACGACTCGAGTAGTGATCAGCCAGCTGCCTGCCTTTTAAATAATTTAAATGTATGTACAGATGTGTCCTTTTTCATCTTGTCTCAATATGCCCCCTATGGGACCTCATGTGCTGGTATAGCCGCTTTTGGTCCCTGCGTTTAATCCACCGTGGGCAGATCACCTGTCCACTCAGTTACAGCAATTGAACCAATCACAGACTAAACAGAAATCTAACCCTCGCCCGCCCAAAACCAAGGGGTCCTCTAAGCGGGCTATTACTTCCTCACAATCCACCCACGTCCCTGACACCTCGTCTGATGAGGATGGCGTGTATACTGACCCCACAGACACTGACCCTGCTGATTCTGATGGGAAATCGGTCTCTCAGGTGGATGTTTCTGACTTATTGGAGGCTATCAGGCTAATTCTTCAAATTACTATTGACCCAGAGCCTGACGCTGCCCCTTAGAAACCGGACAGATTTAAACGTCCAGAAGGTCGTTAAACAAGTTTTCTCTGACGTCCTAGTGGATGCTGGGGACTCCGTAAGGACCATGGGGAATAGACGGCTCCGCAGGAGACTGGGCACATCTAAAAAAAGATTTAGGTCTATCTGGTGTGCACTGGCTCCTCCCCCTATGACCCTCCTCCAAGCCTCAGTTAGATTTCTGTGCCCGGCCGAGCTGGATGCACACTAGGGGCTCTCCTGAGCTCCTAGAAAGAAAGTATAGTTTAGGTTTTTTATTTTACAGTGAGACCTGCTGGCAACAGGCTCACTGCAGCGAGGGATTATGGGGAGAAGAAGCGAACCTACCTAAGTGGTGGTAGCTTGGGCTTCTTAGGCTACTGGACACCATTAGCTCCAGAGGGATCGCACACAGGACCCGACCTCGTCGTCGGTTCCCGAAGCCGCGCCGCCGTCCCCCTTATAGAGCCAGAAGCAAGAAGGTCCGGAAAATCGGCGGCTGAAGACTTCTGTCTTCTCCAAGGTAGCGCACAGCACTGCAGCTGTGCGCCATTGCTCCTCATGCACACCACACACTTCGGTCACTGATGGGTGCAGGGCGCTGGGGGGGGGGGGCGCCCTGAGCAGCAATATTAACACCTTGGCTGGCAAAACTGACACCATATATAGCCCCAGAGGCTATATAGGTGTAAATTACCCCTGCCAGAATAACTCAAAAAGCAGGAGAAAGCCCGCCGAAAAAGGGGCGGAGCCATCTCCCTCAGCACACTGGCGCCATTTTCCCTCACAGCTCCGCTGGAAGGATCGCTCCCTGGCTCTCCCCTGCAGTCCTGCACTACAGAAAGGGTAAAAAAGAGAGGGGGGGCACAAATTTAGGCGCAGTATAATATATATATGCAGCTATAAGGGAAAACACTCTTTATAGGTGATATCCCTGTGGTATATAGCGCTCTGGTGTGTGCTGGCATACTCTCCCTCTGTCTCCCCAAAGGGCTTTGTGGGGTCCTGTCCTCTGTCAGAGCATTCCCTGTGTGTGTGCTGTGTGTCGGTACCGCTGTGTCGACATGTATGATGAGGAAAATGATGTGGAGGCAGAGCAAATGCCTGTAAATGTGTTGTCACCCCCTGTGGGGTCGACACCTGTGTGGATGGACTTATGGAAGGAATTACGTGACAGTGTCAGCTCCTTACATAAAAGGTTTGACGACATAGGGCAGCCGGCTACTCGGCTTGTGACTGTTCCAGCGTCTCAAATGTCATCAGGGGCTTTAAAACGCCCGCTACCTCAGATGGCAGACACAGACGTCGACACGGATACCGACTCCAGTGTCGACGACGATGAGACTAGTGTACCCTCCAATAGGTCCACCCGTTACATGATTGAGGCAATGAAAAATGTATTACACATTTCTGATAGTACCCCAGGTACCACAAAAAAGGGTATTATGTTCGGTGAGAAAAAACTACCAGTAGTTTTTCCTGCATCTGAGGAATTAAATGAGGTGTGTGAGGAAGCCTGGACTTCCCCCGATAAGAAATTGATAATTTCTAAACGGTTATTGGCAGCGTACCCTTTCCCGCCAGAGGATAGGTCACGTTGGGAAACGTCCCCTAGGGTAGATAAAGCGCTTACACGTTTATCAAAACAGGTGGCACTACCGTCTCCGGATACGGCCGCCCTAAAGGATCCTGCTGATAGAAAGCAGGAGGCTACCCTAAAAGCTATATATACACACACGGGCATTATATTGCGACCAGCGATTGCATCAGCATGGATGTGCAGTGCTGCTGCTGCGTGGTCAGATTCCCTGTCGGATAATATTGATACCCTGGATAGGGACACTATTTTGCTGACAGTGGAGCATATAAAGGACGCTGTCTTATACATGCGTGATGCACAGAGGGATATTTGCCGGCTGGCATCAAAAATAAGCGCAATGTCCATTGCCGCCAGAAGGGGGTTATGGACTCGGCAGTGGTCAGGTGATGCCGATTCAAAAAGGCACATGGAAGTTTTGCCTTATAAGGGGGTGGAACTGTTTGGGGATGGTCTTTCAGACCTCGTTTCCACAGCTACGGCTGGGAAATCGACATTTTTGCCACAGGCTACCCCACAGAAAAAGAAGGCACCGTATTATCAAGTACAGTCCTTTCGGCCCCATAAACACAAGAGGGCGCGAGGCGCATCCTTTCTGCCGAGAGGCAAAGGTAGAGGGAAAAAGCTGCAGCATACAGCCAGTTCCCAAGAGCAAAAGTCCTCCCCCGCGTCCGGTAAGTCCACAGCATGACGCTGGGGCTTCACAGGCGGATCCGGGTACGGTGGGGGCCCGTCTCAGAAATTTCAGCACACAGTGGGCTCTCTCACAGGGGATCCCTGGGCCCTTCAAGTAGTATCTCAGGGGTACAGGCTGGAATTCGAGACGTCCCCCCCCCCCCCCCCCCCGCGCCGTTTTCTAAAATCTGCCTTACCAGCAACTCCCTCTGCCAGGGAGGCAGTGTTGGTGGCTATCCAAAAACTGTATTCACAGCAAGTGATTGTCAAGGTACCCCTCCTTCAGCAAGGGAAGGGTTACTATTCCACAATGTTTGTGGTACCGAAACCGGACGGTTCGGTGAGACCCATCTTATATTTAAAATCCTTGACCACTTATATCAAAAGGTTCAAGTTCAAGATGGAATCGCTCAGGGCGGTTATTGCGAGCCTGGACGAGGGGGATTACATGGTCTCCCTGGACATCAAGGATGCGTACCTGCATGTCCCCATTTACCCTCCTCACCAGGAGTACCTCAGATTTGTGGTACAGGACTGTCACTATCAGTTCCAGACGCTGCCGTTCGGGTTATCCACGGCATCGAGGGTCTTTACCAAGGTAATGGCCGAAATGATGATACTCCTTCGCAAGAAGGGAGTTTTAATTATCCCGTACTTGGACGATCTCCTGATAAAGGCGAGGTCCAAGGAACAGTTGGTAGTGGGGGTAGCATTTTCTCGGGAAGTGCTACAACAGCACGGCTGGATTCTCAATATTCCAAAGTCACAGCTGGTCCCGACGACACGTCTTCTGTTCCTGGGAATGATTCTGGACACAGACCAGAAAAAAGTGTTTCTTCCAGTGGAAAAAGCCGAGGAGTTGTCATCTCTAGTCAGAGACCTCCTAAAACCGGGACAGGTGTCGGTACATCAATGCACACGAGTCCTGGGAAAAATGGTAGCTTCGTACGAAGCGATTCCATTCGGAAGGTTCCACGCAAGGACTTTCCAGTGGGACCTGTTGGACAAATGGTCCGGGTCCCATCTCCAGATGCAACAGCGGATAACCCTGTCGGCAAGGACCAGGGTGTCGCTGCTGTGGTGGCTGCAGAGGGCTCATCTACTAGAGGGCCGCAGATTCGGAATACAGGACTGGGTCCTGGTGACCACGGATGCCAGCCTTCGGGGCTGGGGCGCAGTCACACAGGGAAGAAATTTCCAAGGACTGTGGTCAAATCAGGAGATTTCGCTTCACATAAATATTCCATAGCTAAGGGCCATTTACAATGCCCTAAGCCAAGCAAGGCCCCTGCTTCAGAACCAGCCGGTACTGATCCAATCAGACAACATCAAGGCGGTCGCCCATGTAAACAGACAGGGCGGCACAAGAAGCAGGAGGGCAATGGCAGAAGCCACAAGGATTCTCCGATGGGCAGAAAATCATGTGTTAGCACTGACAGCAGTGTTCATTCCGGGAGTGGACAACTGGGAAGCAGACTTCCTCAGCAGGCACGACCTCCACCCGGGAGAATGGGGACTTCATCCAGAAGTCTTCCAAATGCTGGTAAACCGGTGGGAAAGACCACAGGTGGACATGAAGGCGTCCCGCCTCAACAAAAAGCTAAAAAGATATTGCGCCAGGTCAAGGGACCCTCAGGCGATCGCTGTGGACGCTTTAGTAACACCGTGGGTGTACCAGTCGGTTTATGTGTTTCCTCCTCTGCCTCTCATTCCCAAGGTACTGAGAATAATACAAGGCGAGGAGTGAAAACTATACTCGTGGTTCCATATTGGCCAAGAAGAGCTTGGTACCCGGAACTTCAAGAGATGCTTTCAGAGGACCCTTGGCCTCTGCCGCTCCGACAGGACCTGCTGCAGCAGGGGCCTTGTCTGTTCCAAGACTTACCGCGGCTACGTTTGACGGCATGGCGGTTGAACATCGGATCCTGAAGGAAAAGGGCATTCCGGAGGAAGTCATCCCTACCCTGATCAAAGCCAGGAAGGATGTCACCGTAAAACATTATCACCGCATTTGGCGGAAATATGTTGCTTGGTGTGAGGCCAGGAAGGCCCCAACGGAGGAATTTCAACTGGGTCGATTCCTGCATTTCCTGCAAGCAGGGGTGACGTTGGGCCTCAAATTGGGGTCCATTAAGGTCCAGATTTCGGCCCTGTCGATTTTCTTCCAGAAAGAACTGGCTTCACTGCCTGAAGTTCAGACCTTTGTCAAAGGAGTTATGCGTATTCAGCCTCCTTTTGTGCCCCCAGTGGCACCTTGGGATCTCAATGTGGTTTTGGAGTTCCTGAAATCACATTGGTTTGAACCACTTAAGACTGTAGATTTGAAATATCTCACGTGGAAAGTGGTCATGCTGTTGGCTCTGGCTTCGGCCAGGCGTGTGTCAGAATTGGCGGCTTTGTCCTATAAAAGCCCTTATCTGATTTTCCATATGGATATGGCAGAGTTGAGGACTCGTCCTCAGTTTCTCCCGAAGGTGGTATCAGCGTTTCACTTGAACCAGCATATTGTGGTGCCTGCGGCTACTAGGAACTTGGAGGATTCCACGTTACTGGACGTAGTCAGGGCCCTGAAAATTTATGTTTCCAGGACGGCTGGAGTCAGGAAAACTGACTCGCTGTTTATCCTGTATGCACCCAACAAACTGGGTGCTCCTGCTTCTAAGCAGACTATCGCGCGCTGGATTTGTAGCACTATTCAGCTGGCGCATTCTGCGGTGGGACTACCGCAGCCTAAATCTGTAAAAGCCCATTCCACAAGGAAGGTGGGCTCATCTTGGGCGGCTGCCCGAGGGGTCTCGGCTTTACAACTTTGCCGAGCTGCTACTTGGTCAGGGGCAAACACGTTTGCAAAATTCTACAAATTTGATACCCTGGCTGAGGAGGACCTGGAGTTCTCTCATTCGGTGTTGCAGAGTCGTCCGCACTCTCCCGCCCGTTTGGGAGCTTTGGTATAATGCCCATGGTGCTTACGGAGTCCCCAGCATCCACTAGGACGTCAGAGAAAATAAGAATTTACTCACCGGTAATTCTATTTCTCGTAGTCCGTAGTGGATGCTGGGCGCCCATCCCAAGTGCGGATTGTCTGCAATACTTGTAAATAGTTATTGTTACACAAATCGGGTTGTTATTGCGAGCCATCTGTTCAGAGGCTCCGTTGTTATCATACTGTTAACCGGGGTTCCTATCACGAGTTATATGGTGTGATTGGTGTGGCTGGTATGAGTCTTACCCGGGATTCAAAATCCTTCCTTATTGTGTCAGCTCTTCCGGGCACAGTGTCCTAACTGAGGCTTGGAGGAGGGTCATAGGGGGAGGAGCCAGTGCACACCAGATAGACCTAAATCTTTCTTTAGATGTGCCCAGTCTCCTGCGGAGCAGTCTATTCCCCATGGTCCTTACGGAGTCCCCAGCATCCACTACGGACTACGAGAAATAGAATTACCGGTGAGTAAATTCTTATTTTCTCTAACGTCCTAGTAGATGCTGGGGACTCCGTAAGGACCATGGGGAATAGCGGCTCCGCAGGAGACTGGGCACAACTATAAAGAAAGCTTTAGACTACTGGTGTGCACTGGCTCCTCCCACTATGACCCTCCTCCAGACTTCAGTTAGAATCTTGTGCCCGGCTGAGCTGGATGCACACTAGGGGCTCTCCTGAGCTCCTAGAAAAAAGTATATTTAGGTTTTTTATTTTACAGTGAGATCTGCTGGCAACAGACTCACTGCAGCGAGGGACTAAGGGGAGAAGAAGCGAACCTACCTAACAGGTGGTAGTTTGGGCTTCTTAGGCTACTGGACACCATTAGCTCCAGAGGGATCGACCGCAGGACCCGACCTTGGTGTTCGTTCCCGGAGCCGCGCCGCCGTCCCCCTTACAGAGCCAGAAGCATGAAGAGGTCCGGAAAATCGGCGGCAGAAGACTTCGGTCTTCACCAAGGTAGCGCACAGCACTGCAGCTGTGCGCCATTGCTCCTCATGTACACCTCACACTCCGGTCACTGATGGGTGCCGGGCGCTGGGGGGGGGCGCCCTGAGGGCAATATAAGACACCTTGGCTGGCAAATCTACATCATATATAGTCCTAGAGGCTATATAGATGTAAAAATACCCCTGCCAGTATTCCAGAAAAAGCGGGAGAAGTCCGCCGGAAAAGGGGCGGGGCCATCTCCCTCAGCACACTGGCGCCATTTTTCCCTCACAGCTCCGCTGGAAGGAAGCTCCCTGGCTCTCCCCTGCAGTCTGCAAGCTACAGAAGGGTAAAAAAGAGAGGGGGGGCACTAAATTTAGGCGCAGGATATAGAATATATATATATATATATATATATATATAGCAGCTATAAGGGAAAACACTCATTTATAGTGGGATCCCTGTGTTATATAGCGCTCTGGTGTGTGCTGGCATACTCTCTCTCTGTCTCCCCAAAGGGCTTTGTGGGGTCCTGTCCTCTGTCAGAGCATTCCCTGTGTGTTTGCGGTGTGTCGGTACGGCTGTGTCGACATGTTTGATGAGGAGGCTTATGTGGAGGCGGAGCAGATGCCTGTAAATGTGATGTCACCCCCTGCGGGGTCGACACCTGAGTGGATGGTGCTGTGGAAGGAATTACGCGACAGTGTCGACTCCTTGCATAAAAGGTTTGACGACATACCAAATGTGGGACAGCCTGCTTCTCAGCCTGTGCCTGCCCAGGCGTCTCAAAAGCCATCAGGGGCTCTAAAACGCCCGCTACCTCAGATGGCAGACACAGATGTCAACACAGATACTGACTCCAGTGTCGACGACGATGAGACTAATGTAACTTCCAGTAGGGCCACACGTTACATGATTGAGGCAATGAAAAATGTGTTGCACATTTCTGATGTTACCCCCCGGTACCACAAAAAAGGGTATTATGTTTGGAGAGAAAAAACTACCAGTAGCTTTTCCTCCATCTGAGGAGTTAAATGAAGTGTGTGAAGAAGCGTGGGCTTCCCCTGATAAGAAGCTGGTAATTTCTAAGGGGTTACTAATGGCGTACCCTTTCCCGCCAGAGGATAGGTCACGTTGGGAAACATCCCCTAGAGTGGATAAAGCGCTCACACGCTTGTCAAAGAAGGTGGTACTACCGTCTCCGGATACGGCCGCCCTGAAGGAATCTGCTGATAGAAAGCAGGAGGCTATCCTGAAATCTATATATACACACACAGGTGTTATACTGAGACCAGCTATTGCTTCAGCATGGATGTGCAGTGCTGCAGCTGCATGGTCAGATTACCTGTCAGAAAATATTGATACCCTAGACAGGGACACTATATTGCTAACCGTAGAGCATATAAAAGACGCACTTTTATACATGAGGGATGCACAGAGGGATATTTGCCGGCTGGCATCCAAAATTAGTGCAATGTCCATTTCTGCCAGGAGAGGGTAATGGACTCGGCAGTGGACAGGAGATGCAGATTCCAAAAGACACATGGAAGTTCTGCCTTATAAGGGTGAGGAGTTGTTCGGGGATGGTCTCTCGGACCTCGTTTCCACAGCAACAGCTGGGAAGTCTACATTTTTACCCCATGTTCCCTCACAGCCAAAGAAAGCACCGTATTATCAGGTACAGTCCTTTCGGCCCAATAGGGGCAAGCGGGTTAAAGGCGCGTCCTTTCTGCCCAGAGGCAGAGGTAGGGGAAAGAAGCTGCAGCATACAGCCAGTTCCCAGGAGCAAAAGTCCTCCCCCGCTTCCTCTAAGTCCACAGCATGACGCTGGGGCTCCACAGGCGGAGCCAGGTACGGTGGGGGCCCATCTCAAATATTTCAGCAATCAGTGGGTTTGCTCACGGGTGGATCCCTGGATTTTCCAGATAGTATCTCAGGGGTACAAGCTGGAATTCGAGACGTCTCCCCCCCGCCGTTTCCTCAAATCTGCCTTGCCAACCACTCCCTCAGGCAGGGAGGCAGTGTTACAGGCAATTCACAAGCTGTATTCACAACAGGTGATAGTAAAGGTACCCCTACTTCAACAAGGACGGGGTTACTATTCCACAATGTTTGTGGTACCGAAACCGGACGGTTCGGTGAGACCCATTTTAAATTTGAAATCCTTGAACACATATATAAAAAAATTCAAGTTCAAGATGGAATCGCTCAGGGCGGTTATTGCAAGCCTGGAATTGTAATACTGGACATCAAGGATGCTTACCTGCATGTCCCCATTTACCATCCTCACCAGGAGTACCTCAGATTTGTGGTACAGGATTGTCATTACCAATTCCAGACGTTGCCGTTCGGTCTATCCACGGCTCCGAGGGTCTTTACCAAGGTAATGGCCGAAATGATGATACTCCTTCGAAAGAAGGGAGTTTTAATTATCCCGTACTTGGACGATCTCCTGATAAAGGCGAGGTCCAGAGAGCAGTTGTTGGTCGGGGTAGCACTATCTCGGGAGGTGCTACAACAGCACGGCTGGATTCTAAACTTTCCAAAGTCACAGCTGGTCCCTACGACACGTCTACTGTTCCTGGGGATGGTTCTGGACACAGAACAGAAAAAAGTGTTTCTCCCGGAGGAGAAGGCCAAGGAGCTGTCATCTCTAGTCAGAGGCCTCCTAAAACCAAAACAGGTGTCGGTGCATCACTGCATGCGGATCCTGGGAAAGATGGTAGCTTCCTACGAAGCGATTCCATTCGGCAGGTTTCATGCAAGAACCTTTCAGTGGGACCTGTTGGACAAGTGGTCTGGATCGCATCTTCAGATGCATCGGCTGATAACCCTGTCTCCAAGGACAAGGGTGTCTCTGCTGTGGTGGCTGCAGAGTGCTCATCTTCAAGAGGGCCGCAGATTCGGCATACAGGACTGGGTCCTGGTGACCACGGATGCCAGCCTTCGAGGCTGGGGGGGCAGTCACACAGGGAAGAAACTTCCAAGGACTATGGTCAAGTCAGGAGACTTCCCTGCACATAAATATTCTGGAACTGAGGGCCATTTACAATGCCCTAAGTCAGGCAAAACCCCTGCTTCAAAACCAGCCGGTACTGATCCAGTCAGACAACATCACGGCGGTCGCCCATGTAAACCGACAGGGCGGCACGAGAAGCAGGACGGCAATGGCAGAAGCCACAAGGATTCTCCGATGGGCGGAAAATCACGTGTTAGCACTGTCAGCAGTGTTCATTCCGGGAGTGGACAACTGGGAAGCAGACTTCCTCACCAGGCACGACCTCCACCCGGGAGAGTGGGGACTTCATCCAGAAGTCTTTCAAATGATTATAAACCGTTGGGAAAGGCCACAGGTGGACATGATGGCGTCCCGCCTAAACAAAAAGCTAGAAAAGTACTGCGCCAGGTCAAGAGACCCGCAGGCGATAGCTGTGGACGCTCTAGTGACACCGTGGGTGTACCGGTCGGTTTATGTGTTCCCTCCTCTTCCTCTCATACCAAAGGTACTGAGGATAATAAGGAGAAGAGGAGTAAGAACTATACTCATTGTTCCGGATTGGCCAAGAAGAGCTTGGTACCCGGAACTTCAAGAAATGATCTCGGAGGACCCATGGCCTCTACCGCTCAGACAAGACCTGCTGCAGCAGGGGCCCTGTCTGTTCCAAGACTTACCGCGGATGCGTTTGACGGCATGGCGGTTGAACACCGGATCCTAAAGGAAAAGGGCATTCCGGAGGAAGTCATTCCTACGCTGATTAAAGCTAGGAAAGAAGTAACCGCAAACCATTATCACCGCATATGGCGAAAATATGTTGCGTGGTGTGAGACCAGGAAGGCCCCAACGGAGGAATTTCAGCTGGGCCGTTTCCTGCACTTCCTACAGTCAGGGGTGACTATGGGCCTTAAATTGGGTTCCATTAAGGTCCAGATTTCGGCTCTATCGCCCTATCGATTTTCTTCCAGAGAGAACTGGCTTCACTACCTGAAGTTCAGACCTTTGTTAAGGGAGTGCTGCATATTCAGCCCCCTTTTGTGCCTCCAGTGGCACCTTGGGATCTCAACGTGGTGTTGGATTTCCTAAAGTCACATTGGTTTGAGCCACTGAAAACCGTGGATTTGAAATATCTCACGTGGAAAGTGGTCATGTTGTTGGCCTTAGCTTCGGCCAGGCGTGTATCAGAATTGGCGGCTTTGTCATGTAAAAGCCCTTATCTGATTTTCCATATGGATAGGGCAGAATTGAGGACTCGTCCCCAGTTTCTCCCCAAAGTGGTATCAGCTTTTCATCTGAACCAACCTATCGTGGTGCCTGCGGCTACAAATGACTTGGAGGCTTCCAAGTTGTTGGACGTAGTCAGGGCCCTGAAAATCTATGTATCCAGGACAGCTGCTTTCAAACTTATGCTTTCATCCTTCAGTGCTGCCCTTTCTCTTGCTAAACAGTCATACTTCAAGAACCTCATCTCCTCCCAGTCTTCCAACCCCCGGCGCCTCTTTGCCACTCTCAACTCACTCCTCTGCCCACCTCCACCTCGTCTCCCTTCCTCACTCTCTGCTCTTGACTTTGCCACTTACTTCACATCCAAAATTGACTCCATACGTCAGGACATCACATCACACCAGACCATCAGTAACCAGCCTTCTCCCATCCCTTACCAACCCTCCCCATCCCTCGCACCAACTCTGTCATCTTTCTCCCATGCATCTGGAGAGGAAGTCATGGCCCTCATTCGTTCCTGTCCCCTCACCACCTCCCCACTTGACCCTATCCCCTCCCGCCTCCTCCGCTACCTCTCTTCTTCTGCTTGTTCCCATCTTTCCCACCTTCTCAATCTCTCCCTATCATCAGGCACTGTCCCCTCTGCCTTCAAGCATGCACTCATCTCTCCTATTCTTAAAAAAACCTACCCTTGATCCAAACACTCTCTCCAACTACCGACCCATCTCTCTCCTCCCTTTTGCCTCCAAACTCCTTGAGCGTATTGTCTACAACCGCCTTACTTCCTTTCTTTCCTCACACTCACTGCTTGACCCATTCCAATCTGGCTTCCGTCCTCTCCACTCCACTGAAACTGCCCTTACAAAAGTATGCAATGACCTCCATGCTGCTAAATCTAAGGGACACTACTCTCTACTTATTCTACTTGATCTCTCTGCTGCTTTTGACACTGTGGACCATCCTCTCCTACTGCAAATCCTTCACTCCATTGGTCTGCGTGACACTACCCTCTCTTGGTTGTCGTCCTACCTTTCTAACCGTTCATTCTCTGTCTCCTCTCATGACTCCACCTCCCCCTCACTTCCACTAACTGTAGGGGTACCCCAAGGTTCTGTCCTTGGTCCTCTTCTCTTCTCTCTCTATACGTCCTCACTAGGTAAGCTCATTAGTTCTTTTGGTTTCCAATATCATCTTTATGCTGATGACACTCAAATCTATCTTTCCTCTCCAGACCTCTCCCCTACTCTCCTCACTCGTATCTCCAACTGTCTCTCTGCTATCTCTTCCTGGATGTCCCAGCGCTTACTTAAACTTGACATGTCTAAGACCGAGCTGATCATCTTCCCTCCCTCCCGCATAACCTCACCTCCTACAATCTCATTATCTATTGATGGCACTACTATCTCCTCTACCCCCCAAGTGCGCTGTCTTGGAGTAATCCTTGACTTCTCCCTCTCCTTCAAACCTCACATTCAGCACCTCTCACAAACCTGCCGTTTTCATCTAAAAAATATTTCCAGGATCAGACCCTTTCTGACCCAGGATGCTACTAAGACTCTTATCCACTCACTGGTCATCTCCAGACTGGACTACTGTAATCTCCTCCTGACTGGCATTCCTGACAAATACCTCTCTCCACTCCAATCTATCCTCAATGCTGCTGCCCGGCTCATTTTCCTCACCAAACGCACTACGTCCACCTCTCCTCTCTTACTAGACCTTCACTGGCTCCCCTTCCCTTTCAGAATCCATTTCAAGCTTCTCACACTTGCTTACAAAGCCCTCACCCACTCCTCTCCCATCTACATCTCTGATCTTATCTCGCTTTACACTCCCACCCGTCCTCTTCGCTCTGCTAATGCTCGCCGACTCTCCTGCCTACGGATTACTTCCTCCCACTCCTACCTCCAAGATTTTTCACGCGCTGCACCACTTCTCTGGAATTCCCTACCTCTCCCCCTCAGACTCTCCACCTCTCTACAAAACTTCAAACGGGCTCTCAAGACCCACTTCTACACCAAACCCAGCCAAATCTCATCCGAAACCTCTGTTCCACGCTCTCTATGTACCACATCTGTCTCACCCCTGTCTGTCTACCCCTCCCCGTTAGAATGTAAGCTCTCACGAGCAGGGCCCTCTTCCCTCATGTGCTTACCCTTTTCTTACTTTAATAATCTTCAACTGCACCAAATCCAGTAGTCTTCTGCTACCTGATACTTATTCCAGTGTCATCTGCTGATGTAGCTATGTTTATTTACCCTGTACTTGTCCTATATTGTCGTCAACTGTAAGTTGCTGTTTTCTTGTTTGATTATTTGTTTATGTACTCTGTAATTGGGCGCTGCGGAACCCTTGTGGCGCCATATAAATGATGATAATAATAATAATAGCTGGAGTCAGAAAGACTGACTCGCTCTTTATCATGTATGCGCCCAACAAGTTGGGTGCACCTGCTTCAAAGCAGACTATTGCTCGCTGGATCTGTAGTACAATTCAGCTTGCACATTCTGCGGCTGGACTGCCGCATCCTAAATCGGTGAAAGCCCATTCCACGAGGAAGGTGGGCTCTTCTTGGGCAGCTGCCCGAGGGGTCTCGGCTCTTCAACTTTGCCGAGCAGCTACTTGGTCGGGGTCAAACACGTTTGCTAAATTCTACAAGTTTGACACCCTGGCTGAGGAGGACCTAGAGTTTGCCCATTCGGTGCTGCAGAGTCATCCGCACTCTCCCGCCCGTTTGGGAGCTTTGGTATAATCCCCATGGTCCTTACGGAGTCCCCAGCATCCACTAGGACGTTAGAGAAAATAAGAATTTACTCACCGGTAATTCTATTTCTCGTAGTCCGTAGTGGATGCTGGGCGCCCATCCCAAGTGCGGATTGTCTGCAATACTTGTATATAGTTATTGCTTAACTAAAGGGCTATTGTTGAGCCATCTGTTGAGAGGCTCAGTTGTTATCATACTGTTAACTGGGTATTGTATCACGAGTTATACGGTGTGATTGGTGTGGCTGGTATGAGTCTTACCCGGGATTCAAAATCCTTCCTTATTGTGTCAGCTCATCCGGGCACAGTATCCTAACTGAAGTCTGGAGGAGGGTCATAGTGGGAGGAGCCAGTGCACACCAGTAGTCTAAAGCTTTCTTTATAGTTGTGCCCAGTCTCCCAGTCGCTATTCCCCATGGTCCTTACGGAGTCCCCAGCATCCACTACGGACTACGAGAAATAGAAATAGAATTACCGGTGAGTAAATTCTTATTTTACCTCATTCTGACTATTTAGTTGACATAAGTCAGGAATCCTGGGAAAATCCAGGAAAGAAATTTACACCTCATAAGAAGATGCTGGCTCGCTATCCGATCGAGGCGGAGCTAAGTAAGAATTGGGAAACACCCCCGCCAGTGGAGTCGCAAGTGGCGCAGCTCTACCTGTAACTACAGTCACTTCTCTAAAAGAACCGACTGGTAAGTGTGTGGAGGGTTGTTTAAAGGCGATTTACTCCCTAGCAGGTGCAGTGCATCGGTCCACTATTGCAGCGACATGGGCTGCAGAGGCTATTGAAGCATGGGCTCAGGAGGTGGAAGCAGAGCTGCCTTCCAACTTTTCTGATAATGCTAGACAATGTCTCTTGTATATTGTCACAGCCTCTCATTACATTAAGGAGGTGGCTTCTGAAGCTGGTATTCTGGCGGCCAAGGCTTCTACTACGTCCATTTTGGCCAGCCGGATTCTATGGTTACGGTCCTGGTCTGTGGATCTGGATTCTAAGAAAACCCTGGAGGTGCTCCCTTTTAAGGGAGACATTCTTTTTGGAGAGGACCTCAACAAGATAGTGGCTGACTTAGCTTCTGCTAAAACAGCGTGTCTACCTAGTACTACTCCTTCTGTGCCGAAGGCTAAGAGTACTTCCTTTTGTCCTTCAGGTAAAGCAAAAGGTCAGGTGTACCCGAAACAGCCTCGCACTTCCAAAACCTCTAAGCCCAAGCCTAAACGGGCCTGGGCTGCCCGTCAGCCTGCTTCCAAAACAGACAAGTCTGCTGCATGACGGGGCGGGCCTCCCCCTGACAGACGTCCCTTCGGAGTCGGTGAAGGCAAATACTCTTCATTTGGTGGTACAATCCCTCCTGGACACAGGAGTGGTAGTTCAGGTGCCTCTGGCTCAAAGAGTCAAGGGGTACTATTCACCGCTATTCCTAGTCCCGAAACCGAATGTATCCTCTCGGCCCATTCTCCACCTCAAGTCCTTGAACAAATATGTGAGAGTCTCCAAGTTTCATATGGAAACTCTTCGCTCTATTGTTCTGGCCTTGGAACCCGGGGATTATATGGTCTCCCTGGACATACAGGATGCTTACTTGCATATTCCTATTGCAATGTCGCATCAGCAGTACCTGAGGTTTGCTGTTGGCAACCTCCGTTACCAATTTCGGGCTTTACCTTTTGGTTTGACCACGGCCCCACAAGTTTTCACGAAGGTCATGGCGGTAATGACGGCTGTACTCCGCCATCAAGGGGTCAGGATCCTTCCATATCTGGACGACTTGTTGATCCTGGCGAATTCCCCAGAAATTTTCCTACGCCATCTGGATCTGACGCTCCGGTTTCTGCAAGCCCACGGGTGGCTCATCAACTGGAAGAAATCTTCCGTGGTCCCTGCTCAGAGCATGGTGCACCTGGGTGCGTTGTTGTACAATCACAACCAGCGGTTGTTCTTGTCTAAGGAGAAGGTTCTGAAGCTTCAGGACAGGATTCGATGCTTCCTATCTCGTCCAAAAGTGTTGATACTTTCGGCAATGCAAGTGATGGGTCTCATGGTGTCTGCTTTCGACATGGTGGAGTACGCTCAATTCCATTCTTGCCAAGTGGGACAGCCTGCCTCACCGGATCAGGTCTCAGATGATCTTCTTGTCTCCAGAGGTCCGTCTGTCACTGAGCTGGTGGCTGCAGGACCGACGATTGAGCAGGGGCCGTCCTTTCTATATCTCCACCTGGATCCTTCTGACGACGTATGCCAGTCTGAGAGGTTGGGGCGTGGTGTTGGAGCAACACTCCCTTCAGAGTTGGTGGACCAAGGAGGAGTCTCTACTCCCGATAAAAATTCTGGAACTGCGGGCCGTGTACAGTGCATTAAACCTGGCCCAGCATTTAATACAGAACAGACCTGTTCAAGTACAGTCTGACAACGCCACCACAGTGGCGTACATAAATCATCAAGGTGGCACTCGAAGCCGCATGGCAATGAGGGAAGTTTCAAGGATTCTTCAGTGGGCAGAACGTCATTTGCCAGCCATATCAGCGGTGTTCATTCCAGGGGTCCTAAACTGGGAAGCGGACTTCCTCAGTCGTCCGGACGTACATGCCGGAGAGTGGAGCCTCCATCCAGAAGTATTTCAACTCATAGTGGACAAGTGGGGCCTCCCAAATGTGGACCTGATGGCGTCTCAACACAATTACAAGGTTCTGTTCTTCAGAGCAAGGACAAGGGATCCTCAAGCAGCGTTCGTGGACGCGCTGGCAATTCCATGGAACTTTCAGCTGCCTTACGTGTTCCCTCCGGTGTCACTACTGCCCAGGGTAATAAGGAAGTTCAAACAAGAAGTTGGTTCTCAGACCTTCAGGGTCTCTTGATAGAGCGTCCCTTTCTACTTTCGCAGTGCCCAGATCTCCTAGTTCAGGGCCCCTGTGTATATCAGGATTTGGCCTGGCTGGCTTTGACGGCATGGCTCTTGAAGCTTCTGTTCTGAGGGCCAAAAGTTTTTCTGAGGCGGTCATTCAAACCATGCTGAAGGCCCGAAAACTGGCTTCTGCTCAGATTTATCATAGGGTCTAGAATTCTCACTTTGATTGGTGCGCATCTAACAATCATGACGCTTACAAGTTTAGTACGGCCAAACTTTTGGCCCTTTCTACAACAGGGCCTTGACTTGGGCCTTCGTCTGGCCTCCATCAAGGTTAATATTTCTGCCTTGTCAGTTTGGTTCCAGCAGAAAAAATTGCGACTCTGCCTGATGTTCATACATTCACTCAGGGTGTTTTACGGAATCAACCTCCCTATGTTCCACCTATGGCTCCTTGGGACTTGTCGGTGGTTCTAGAGGCTTTACAAGAGTCTCCGTTTGAGCCTCTTGGATCTGCGGACCTTAAGTGGTTTCTCTTAAGATATTGTTTCTGCTGGCTATTGCCTGTGCTAGATGGGTGTCGGATTTGGGTGCCTTGTCCTGTAAGCCCCCCTATCTGATTTTTCATTGGGACCGGGCGGTTCTTCGAAAATTTCAACTTAAAAATAAGCCTGCCCCGAGTAGTTATGCCACTTGTAGTTATGCCCCCAGTAGGTTTTCCCCTCTGTAGTTATGTCACCAGTATGTTTTCCCCCCTGTAGATATGCCCCCTAGTAGCGCCGCTTGGAGGTGGTGACAATGATGATGGGCTGTGTAGCATACAGGACACTCTGCACCAGAGCTGTAACTAGATATTTGGGTGTGTAGTGCTGTAGCAGCATGGACGGATACCTTATCTGAGGAAATTGAGACCTTAGACAAGGATACTGTATTGTTGACCTTGGGGCATATTAAAGACGCTGTCCTTTATATGAGAGATGCTCAAAGAGACATTAGTCTGCTGGGTTCTAGAATAAATGCTATGTCAATTTCTGCCAGAAGGGTCCTGTGGACTCGGCAATGGACAGGTGATGCCGACTCAAAAAGGCATATGGAGGTTTTACCTTACAAGGGTGAGGAATTGTTTGGGGAGGGTCTCTCGGACCTGGTCTCCACAGCTACTGCTGGAAAGTCAAATTTTTTGCCATATGTTTCCTCACAGCTTAAGAGAGCACCGTATTATCAAATGCAGTCCTTTCGATCACAGAAAAACAAGAAAGTCCGAGGTGCGTCCTTTCTTGCCAGAGGCAGGGGCAGAGGAAAGAAGCTGCACAACACAGCTAGTTCCCAGGAACAGAAGTCCTCCCCGGCCTCTACAAAATCCACCGCATGACGCTGGGGCTCCACAGGCGGAGCTAGGCCTGGGGGGGCACGTCTTCGAAATTTCAGCCACAAGTGGGTTCACTCCCAGTTGGATCCCTGGGCAATAGATCTTGTGTCTCAGGGATACAAGCTGGAATTCGAGGAGATGCCCCCTCACCGATACCTCAAATCGGCCCTGCCACCTTCCCCCCACGAGAGGGAAATAGTGTTAACTGCAATTCACAAATTGTATCTTCAACAGGTGATGGTCAAGGTTCCCCTCCTTCAGCAGGGAAGGGGTTATTATTCGACCATGTTTGTAGTCCCGAAACCGGACGGTTCGGTCAAACCCATACTGAATTTAAAATCCCTGAACATATACCTGAAAAGGTTCAAGTTCAAGATGGAATCGCTGAGAGCGGTCATCGCAAGCCTGGAAGGGGGGGATTTTATGGTGTCTCTGGACATAAAGGATGCATACCTTCATGTCCCCATTTATCCACCTCATCAGGCGTACCTCAGATTTGTGGTACAGGATTGTCATTACCAATTTCAGATGTTGCCGTTTGGTCTCTCCACGGCACCGAGAATATTTACCAAGGTAATGGCGGAAATGATGGTACTCTTATCCCATACTTGGACTATCTCCTCATAAAAGCGAGATCAAGAGAGCAGTTGCTGATCAGTGTAGCACTTTCTCTGGAAGTGTTACGGCAACACGGTTGGATTCTAAATATTCCAAAGTCGCAGTTGGTTCCTACGACTCGTCTGCCTTTCCTGGGCATGATTCTAGATACAGACCAGAAAAGGGTTTATCTCCCGATGGAGAAAGCTCAGGAACTCATGACACTGGTCAGGAACCTATTAAAACCAAAACCGGTGTCAGTGCATCACTGCACTCGTGTCCTGGGAAAGATGGTGGCATCATACGAGGCCATTCCCTTCGGCAGGTTCCATGCGAGGACCTTTCAATATACAATATACCATATACAACGCCCTAAGTCAAGCGGAGACCCTGCTTCACGACCAATCGGTGCTGATTCAATCAGACAACATCACCGCAGTGGCTCATGTAAACCGCCAAGGCGGCACAAGGAGCAGGATGGCGATGGCAGAAGCCACCAGAATTCTTCGATGGGCGGAGAATCACGTACGAGCACTGTCAGCAGTGTTCATTCCGGGAGTGGACAACTGGGAAGCAGACTTCCTCAGCAGGCACGACCTCCACCCGGGAGAGTGGGGACTTCATCAGGAAGTCTTCACGCAGATTGCAAGGAGGTGGGAACTGCCACAGGTGGACATGATGGCATCCCGCCTCAACAAAAAGCTACAGAGATATTGCGCCAGGTCAAGAGACCCTCAGGCGATAGCTGTAGACGCACTGGTGACACCGTGGGTGTTCCGGTCGGTTTATGCGTTTCCTCCTCTTCCCCTCATACCCAAGGTGCTGGCAATCATAAGAAAAAGAGGAGTGAGAGCAATACTCATTGTTCCGGATTGGCCAAGAAGGACTTGGTATCCAGAACTGCAAGAAATGCTCACAGAGGACCCATGGCCTCTGCCTCTAAGGCAGGATCTGTTGCAGCAGGGGCCCTGTCTGTTCCAAGACTTACCGCGGCTGCGTTTGACGGCATGGCGGTTGAACGCCGGATCCTAGCAGAAAAAGGGATTCCGGATGAGGTTATTCCTACGCTAATAAAGGCTAGGAAGGACGTGACGGCTAAACATTATCACCGTATATGGCGAAAATATGTTGCTTGGTGTGAGGCCAGGAATGCCCCTACAGAGGAATTCCAGCTAGGCCGTTTCCTTCACTTCCTACAGTCGGGAGTGACTTTGGGCCTAAAATTGGGGTCCATTAAGGTCCAGATTTCGGCCCTATCCATTTTCTTTCAAAAGGAACTGGCTTCTCTTCCTGAAGTTCAGACGTTTGTAAAGGGAGTGCTGCATATTCAGCCCCCGTTTGTGCCTCCAGTGGCACCTTGGGATCTAAACGTGGTGTTGAGTTTCCTGAAATCACACTGGTTTGAGTCGCTTAAAACCGTGGAGTTAAAATATCTCACGTGGAAGGTGGTCATGCTATTAGCCTTGGCTTCGGCTAGGCGTGTGTCAGAATTGGCGGCTTTGTCACATAAAAGCCCCTATCTGGTTTTCCATATGGACAGAGCAGAATTGCGGACTCGTCCACAATTTCTGCCAAAAGTGGTGTCATCTTTTCATATGAACCAACCTATTGTGGTGCCTGTGGCTACTCGTGACTTGGAGGATTCCGAGTTACTAGATGTAGTCAGGGCTTTGAAAGTTTATGTAGCCAGAACGGCTAGAGTCAGGAAAACTGAGTCGCTGTTTATCCTGTATGCATCCAACAAGCTGGGTGCTCCTGCTTCAAAGCAAACTATTGCTCGCTGGATCTGTAACACGATTCAGCAGGCTCATTCTGCGGCTGGTTTGCCGCTTCCAAAATCAGTAAAGGCCCACTCCACAAGGAAGGTGGGCTCTTCTTGGGCGGCTGCCCGAGGGGTCTCGGCATTACAGCTTTGCCGAGCGGCTACTTGGTCAGGTTCAAACACTTTTGCAAAGTTCTACAAGTTTGATACCCTGGCTGAGGAGGACCTTGTGTTTGCTCATTCGGTGCTGCAGAGTCATCCGCACTCTCCCGCCCGTTTGGGAGCTTTGGTATAATCCCCATGGTCCTTACGGAGTCCCCAGCATCCACTAGGACGTTAGAGAAAATAAGATTTTACTTACCGGTAAATCTATTTCTCGTAGTCCGTAGTGGATGCTGGGCGCCCGTCCCAAGTGCGGACTTCTTCTGCAATACTTGTATATAGTTATTGCTTACATAAGGGTTATGTTATGGTTGCATCAGGGTTATCTGATGCTCTGTTGTTGTTCATGCTGTTAACTGGGTTAGTTTATCACGAGTTATACGGTGTGATTGGTGTGGCTGGTATGAATCTTACCCTGGATTCCAAAATCCTTTCCTTGTACTGTCAGCTCTTCCGGGCACAGTTTCCTTAACTGAGGTCTGGAGGAGGGACATAGAGGGAGGAGCCAGTGCACACCAGTATCCTAATTCTTTCTTAAAGTGCCCTGTCTCCTGCGGAGCCCGACTATTCCCCATGGTCCTTACGGAGTCCCCAGCATCCACTACGGACTACGAGAAATAGATTTACCGGTAAGTAAAATCTTATTTTTTTTCTCAGTTTTTGCTATTTAAGTTGCAGAATTTGCGGTTTTACTTTTTTTATGCTAATTTTGCTGATTTGCGATCCTTGCTGAAGTAGGCTCTCAATGTAGATTCTCCACATCTGCTCAGTGAAGATGATCACAAAACTGTTATTTCTTACCACAGGCGCAGAATAAGGATTTGCTGTGATGAATTAAACCTTTTAGTTCCTTTTTGCAATGTGGAGACAGATAAAGCTACAACATTGCAATGGACAACTGCGTTTCTAAAGTACATCCAAGAGAGAAATGGAGATTCTCTGAAAACGGTAACTTATTATTTCTACCACAACAACTTACAATACTGATATATTTTTTTTTAATTTGTATTTTTTATAACAACCTATATTTTTAAGAATATGCAGTCATGAGGTCATCATCCATGAAGTCGACGTTTACAGTGACAGCAGCAGAATGTTTATGTCTACGTAATTAAAATGTCAGCACCTGCAAAATGTCGATGTTGACAGAGGTTGCTGTTAAGATTAGGGTTAAAGACAGAATGATAGGAAAAACAGTATGTTGACTTTTTATGTCATTATAACATCAGTGTCAGCATACTGAATCTCAGGCTTCGGTGGTCGGCAGCATGGGTTTCGTGTACACTGGTACTGCTGCAGATCTTTCACTAGGGGTCGGATGTATTAAACTACATCGCCGCCTACCGCAGCGATGCAAATCGCATATGTACCATCATATGCTTTTAATATCGCAATGCGATGACTGAGGCCCCTTGCGATACCTGTGAGAAGGTGTGCGGGGGGTCTTCGTCGCCTCCCTGGTCTCTCCATCTCCTCCCAGGCCGTGAAGCAGGCAGCAGGCTGTCCCGGCCGCCTCCTCCCTGCAGCCGGTCCTCCGGCTGTGTTGCTAGGAGGAGGAGGAGTTTGGCTTCTGGGACCAGGGCTGCCTGCACACAGGTATGCCAGGGAAGGGGGTCTGCGTCAGCGGCGTGATGCGGCGGCCGGCGGTAAGAAGGCTTCTATAGGGTATCGCCATCAAAAGATGGCGATACCCTCTGCGGCGAAAACCCAGTGGCCGGGGCTTAGTACATATGAAAATGCGGTAAAACCCCCGTAAACAGGGGTTTTACTGCATTTTACTTGAGTGTACTGGCATTACCCTGGTTTTGGAAACCGGTATTTTTTTTGGACATTGGGGGTAATTCTGAGTTTATCGCAGCAGGATCTTTATTAGCAGTTGGGCAAAACCATGTGCACTGCAGGGGAGGCAGATATAACATGTGCAGAGAGAGTTAGATTTGGGTGTGGTGTGTTCAATCTGCAATCTAAATTGCAGTGTAAAAATAAAGCAGCCAGTATTTACCCTGCACAGAGACAATATAACCCACCAAATCTAACTCTCTCTGCAAATGTTATATCTGCCCCCCCTGCAGTGCACATGGTTTTGCCCAACTGCTAAAAAATTTCCTGCTGCGATCAACTTGGAATTACCCCCATTGTGCACGCATGTCTACCATTCTAATGCAAAGCTAAGAGTCTCTGGTCAATTCAGTTATGGACATAGGGGGCAAGTTGTCATTGCAAGTGTATAAACCGCAGCAGTGGTAGCAGAAAATGCCCCCCTCGCAGCCCGATCTCACCCCTGCCTCACTGATTTTGTATGCAGTCCTATGGGTCGGCAAACAAAAAAAAATCCATTTGTACCGATAGCTGCACTTACTTGCGGGGACAAGAACATCCAACACAATTGAATTGACCCCTCTGTTTTATATTTTCTCCTATTTCATGTCCAGGGTTAAATTATCCAGTAGCTTCACAGAACCAGATTCCTAGTATGCAACTTGGGAGGTTAGGGTCTGCAATAGGTACTTGTCTGGAGGTAACGCAGCTGAGAGCACTTTGCCTGCATGACCTCAGCAATGCCAAAGCTATAGTTGAGCTTATCTGGTTGGTGGCATATCAGTGTGAAGTCTCTAGCCCCATTACTATTTCTTCTGGCTGAGGAAATTAGCACATCAACCTCAGTTACTCCTTTGGGTTGGACAACTTCATAGGGGCGTCTCTATGATTTCTTCCTCCTAAGACAAGTTTTTTTATTCCGTGACAGCCCCTCATCCCATAAAGTGACAAGCTTATTATGGGTTTGCTTGCTGGAGAGGACAAGTTTCATTTTCCTGCCCGCTAGAGGTCAACTGGTCCACCATGTTGAGGCCACTGTTGTTGCTGACTCTTCCTTCTTGTTTGTATGTATGAATAAAAAAATATCTTGTTGCTTTCCCTTCATTATAGCAAAGGCTGTGAGTGGCTTTCTCCTGACAAGTTCCAGATGCCCTGTAGGTTCTAGTCTACTTTTCCCTTGCTCTAAAGGACACAGCCAGATGGGATGTTCCCCTATGGATGGATTACCTGCATAGCTTATTGCTGTACCTCGGTCATTCCCCACACTAATGCCATTGCCTTTTATGTTGGGCAGGTAGTGTGTGGCTATTCTTAGGTCTATTTATGGGGCTGCAGTAGCTCTCTGACTTTGATATGTGGATCAATTCATAGGTACCTGGACTCATAGCCCCAACTTAGGTTCTAGACCCAGTACTGTCACTGGGATGGTGACAATATATTAGCTGGGCTTGTCTTAGTTGTCGCTTGGGTGTAGAAGGTTATTAAACTTTGCTCTAACCGATTGGCTAATTTTCCTCAGGGTGGCTTTCATTTCTTGTTAGACCAATTAGGACAATGTTTGCATCCATGGGGATTCAGCCCTGTATTATAGTGCTCTCCTTCCTAGGTTATTGGCATTTGCTAGGTCATAAGAACACCGTTTCCAAATCCGAGGGTACCCTGAATGTGGCTCCATTTTTGTGGGAGTCCTTCTTGGCAAATGTTTGGGTATTATTCCCTGATTGTAAGGTTTCTTTACCCCTTGGCCTTAGCTCCTATACCTGGTTTCCCAGGTTTCAAACATTTGGTTTATGTGGAGTTAGACAACTCCACCATCTAGAGTCTAAAACCAGGATACAACCAATATGCAGAACAGATGGAGAGCAAACAGTCATTTGTTTGCTACTCCTCTTCCAGGAACACTATCAGGAGGCCGGCATTTAAACACACAATTCAGTCCCTCTTGGTTTATGGTTGCATTTCCAGGTACATTTAGTGTTCTAATCACACTTCTTTTAGCTCAAACGGTGGTCCAGACCTTTATCTGAAGTGTTTTTCTTATCTAGCCACTTTCTGTTCTACCTGAATTTGTTCTCAGATGCTCCTTTTGGGTTGCTATAGTCCAATGGTTCTGCAGTTGTGTCCAGTTTCCTTTTGGATCCAGGAATTGTTTTTGCTGGACTCTTGGCAGGCTGGTTCTCCTAGTTGAACATTTCCTCTCCATCTTCTTGATGTTCCATGTTGATTGTACTTCAACCATGTTCAGTACTGCTGGCCTTTTTATTCAGTATGTTGCTCCCTGTCAGTTGGCTACTCTCAGGACAATTGGTGGAAAGCTGGATTTCCGTCATGTTCTGGCAATCATATGGGCCCATAGCCAGATTTGTCCTTGAGTACCATTTGGGCACACGTTGTCCATACGGTTAGTGCTTCTTGTGCAGCGCAACTTGCAGGGTAGCAGCCTGGTCATCTATGCACCTGTTAAAGAATCTTTACAGGTTCAGTAACAGTAGCCACCAGTTTTGGAGTTGCTTGTTGTGCGCATTACTGGTGTGCTCCCACCCTTCCTAGGCTTCCTTTTTCCCACAGTCGAAGTGTCCACCACATTGAATGTTAGAGAACAGAAGGTTACTAAGTTACTTACCTTTTGTTGCATTGCTTTTTATTTGTTCCTTTTGTGTTCATCAGTTTCATGAGTGTTATTATATTCTCTTCATGGATCAGTATGCCGGCTTTTGGGAACCTGGCAATCAGCAGACCAACAGCGGAATCCCAACAGCAGGAATACTGGCGGCAGGCACAGCGTGTACCCTCGCCGGCTCGCCACGCTTCGGGCTCGGTGGCGACCTTTGGTCGCCTCACTAATCTATTCCTCATTGGGTGGTGGCGTGGATCACCACCCGAGTGGGAATTCCAGGCGGCGTTCGGTATTCCGACTGCCGGAATTTCATCGGGTTTTGGGTTTTCGGTGTTTGTATCCTGACCGCTGGGATCCAGACAGCCAGCAAATGAACCGATTCCCTCCATAAGGGTATTGCTAAAAAAAAAAAAAAAAAACAGGCTCATTTAGAGGTATCAAGGTATAGAGAGAGAGAGTAGCTTTAGCTTCAACTAGTTCAACTGTTAATTGCCTGGCCTCAATTGCGCAGCCTCCATAATCGAGTAGCAATTTCCCCTAGTTGAATTACGATAAATGCGTTTCAGGATGAGTATAAAAAATATCCTCTCTTTATAGGCACTCTGCAGCAGTAACAAAGGTTCTCTCTATACATTACACTCATCAATCTTGCTATGGTATCTCTTTATTAAAATTAAACATCGACATTTGTGTGATATCCTAATTGTGGCTGTGGCACATGCACAGCACATGCCCTAGCTCCCACTATGCAGACCATTCACATTAGGTGTGACGTGCATGCATGTGCCACACTGACTGGAGAGAAAAGGACTGTATATAAGGGCTATATAACGGGTTGTGAGGTATTTGGTGCGCTAGTTTTAAAATGAAGATCATAAACCCTATTATATTTTATGTAGTGCAGTGAATGAGGGACTGTACTTTTCTCTTTTGTACACGATATACAGTAGGAGGGGTTGTGGTAGCTACAGCACAGCTCATCTGGCAGCATTGAGGTTTGAAACACCCCGCACAGCTGGTGCAGTGACACATGTAAGAACATAGGGGGTCATTCCGAGTTGATCGCTAGCTGCCGTTGTTCGCTGCGTAGTGATCAGTGAAAAAAAGGCTAATCTGCGCATGCACCGCAATACGCACGTGCAACGTACAGGTACAAAGAGCATCGTGGTTTTGCACAGGTTCTAGCGAAGCTTTCAGTCGCACAGCCGATCGCAAGGAGATTGACAGGAAGAGGGCGTTTCTGAGTATCAACTGACCGTTTTCTGGGAGTGTTTGGAAAACGCAGGCGTGGCCGGGCGGGTATCTGACGTCATTACTGTATCACTCGTCGCAGCAATCATCGCACAGGATAACTAACTACAGGGCTGGTTTTGTTTTGCACAAAATGTGTTTGCAGGCGCTCTGCTGCACAGGCGTTCGCACTCCTGCAAAGCGAACATACACTACCCCGTGGGCGGTGACTATGCATTTGCACGGCTGCTAAAAACTGCTAGCGAGCGATCAACTCGGAATGACCCCCATAGTACTTACCCAGTGAAAGAAAGCAAGTATGGGTAGGAGGAAGGTACAGTAAGGAACATGGCATAGAAAGTATTCAGAAGAATGATCCCAGAGGGAAGGGTCAAACAATGGGCCTAATTCAGACTTGATCGCTAGGCAGCGATTTTTGTAGCCCTGCAATCGGATAGTCGCCGCCTACAGGGGAAGTGTATTTTAGCTGTGCAAGTGTGCGAACGCATGTGTAGTAAGCTGCACAAACTGATTTTTTGCAATCTCTGCCCAGCCCAGGACTTACTTAACCGCTGCGATCACTTCAGCCTGGCCAAGGCCGGAATTGACGCCAGACACCCTTCTTCCAAGGCTTTGACATGCCTGCGTTTTTCCAGACACTCCCTGAAAAGTCAGTTGCCATCCACAAACGCCCTCTTCCTGTCAGTCACCTTGCGATCGCCCGTGCAATTGCTTTTTTTTTTTTTTTTGCACCATCCCATTGCTATGCACCGATCCCTGTTGCTGTGGTCCATCGCGCCTGCGCATGGTGGTGCATACCCATGCGCAGTTTGTACCTGAATGCAGGCTGTGAGAAAACACAGCCTAGTGATCAGGTCTGAATTACCCCCAATGTCGTCATATAATGAATCATTCATGTACAACCACATCAAACTAATAGAAGTATCCCAACCTATATATACTTTTACTGTGTTTTAGGATTCATTTTTAATATTAATATGCACCTTTCTCTTATGTCCAAGAGAATACTGAGGTCCATTTAGTACCATGGGATATAGACGGGTTCAGTAGGAGTTATGGGCACTTTAAAAATTTGATAGTGTGGGCTGGATCTCCCCTCTATGCCCCTCCTACCAGACTCAGTTTAGAAAATGTGCCCGGAGGAGCCGGTCATGCTGAAGGAAGCTCCTGAAGAGTTTTCTGCATTTATTTTCTATGTTTGTTATTTTCAGGTAGGGCTTGTTGGCACCAGCCTGCCTGCTTCATGGGACTTAGGAGGGGGAACGGCCCAACCTCTTAAAGGGTTAATGGTCCAGTTACCCGCTGACAGGACGCTGAGCTCCTGAGGGACCTATTCACAAGCCCCACCGCACGCCGACATTCCTAACAGAGCCAGAAGAATGAAGAGTGGCGAGTACTGACCCGGCGTCCCGACTGGCATGAGGGTATGGAGATGCACGGCTGCTAAATGGGGAGGAATGCGTCTCCAGACACAGTACACAACTGCGTCTCAGTACACAGTACACAGACTGGCACAACACTCGTAAAACGGTTCTCTCCATTTTAAGCACCAGATTCCTCAGCCAGTATAAAAAAAAGCAGGAAGACTGCGCACCATTGAGGGGGCGGGGCTTCACTATGAGAGGATTCGGCAGCTCACCAGCGCCATTTTCCCTCTGCAGTGGACACAGACGCTGACAGGACAGGGACGCGCAGCTCCTCCAGTGTGACTCCAGTTTACCTCAGCGGTACCAGGGGGTGATAGCAGGGTAGAAGCGACTATTAGTATACTAGGTTCCCTATCAGGGTACTTAGTCTGCGATTCGGCTAAGCTTGGCATTAGCAATAAGGGCGCGGTGGGGGCTGGCTCCAAACAACTCTGTGTCTCCCTGAAGGGCTCTTATGGGTTAATTGTGCTTAACCTTTGTGTGTGTGCTGTCACATTATATTATGTCAGGCAAAAAGTGTGTTTCTTGTACAGTGGAGTGTTCCTCTTCACCAGGGGGCTCACTACTGGGTACTCAGGATTCACAGGCTAGGGGGCTGCACCAGAATGGGTTAATTCTCTTAAAGGACTGATTTCAACCCTTTCTACAAAGTTGTCCCGCAATGAGAAAGAGACGCAATACTTAAAACAGACTGTGGATGAGTTTATGAACAGAGACTCAATCCCCAGAACAGCGTCTCACTCCCCTCCCATTTGTCCGCAAACGCAATCTCTGCAGTCTGACTCAGACGCTGACAGGTCAGACGTGGAGTAGGGAGAGGTGGACTCAGAGGGGGGGATGCATCTCTGTCACAGGGAATAGAGGCTCTTATAGAGGCTATCAGAGATGTTTTGCATATTCCTGATAGTGTCAGGAATGTGAGGATTCTTATTTTAATGTAAAAAAGAAGTCCTCAGTTACTTTTCCTGTGTCAAAGGAATTGAATTCCCTGTTTGAAGAATCATGGGTAAATCCTGATAAGAAGTTTCAGCTCCCTAAAAGGTTGCTCTCATCTTTGCCTTTTCCACTGAAGGATAGGAAAAAATGGGAAAATCCACCAATAGTGGACGCATCAGTCTCTAGGCTGTCACGTAAAATTGTATTGCCTGTTCATGCTGTAGCCTCCCTGAAAGACACGGCTGCTCGTAAAATTGAGACTACACTCAAATCATTGTACACAGCTGCTGGGGTGGCCCAAAGACCCACAATTGCATGTGCGTGGATCACTAAAGCCATTGCTAAATAGTCAGGTAACCGAATTGAGGGGTTAGATTCCTTATCTAGAGGGGGATGTTGTCTTACTCCTGCAGCATGTACAGGACTCTGTGAACTTTATGGTGGAAGCCATAAAGGTAATAAGCGTGCTTAACGCACACCACCGCTATGGCAGTCTCAGCACGCAGGGGCTTGTGACTACGCCAGTGGACTGCTGACAGGGCCTCCAGGAACGGTGTGGAAGGCCTACCATTCACAGGAGAGGCCTTGTTCGGAGATGAACTAGACAAATGGATCTCCTACAGCTACTACGGGTAAGTCTACGTATCTTCCTTATGCAGCTCCCCCAACCAAGAAGACTTATTCAGCTTCTCAGTTAGTCCGTTCTGACGCCCAAGTTCAGGGACAAATCCAGAGATGCTTCTATGTCCTCCAGCGACGCAAGAGGTAAACCACGCAAGCCAGCAACTGCAGCTGCTCAGGAACAGAGCCCAGACTCTGATTCCACAAAGGCTTCAGCATGACTGTAGACCGCAATGCCTGGAAGGCTGTCAGATGGGAGTACTACTACAATTCTTCAGTCAGATCTGGTCAAGTTTGTGACAGGATCCCTGGCTCATTGTTTTTATTTCCCAGGGCTACAGACTGGAGTTCCATAAGCTCCCACCTCACAGATTCTTCAAATCAGGCTTGTCAGTTTCACAAAAGGCAAGTAGATCTTTACAGTATGCCATCCAAAAACTGGTACAGACTTTGGTCATTGTTCCAGTTCCACCTCATCAGCTCAACAAGATGGAGTCTCAGAGAGTGGGATTCTCAAGTCTGGAGGAGGGGGAATTCCTAGTGTCTCTGGATATCAGGGATGCATACCTGCACATTCCGATCTGGCCGCCTCAAAAGGCCTAGCTACGGTTTGCACTGCAGGACTGTTACCACCAGTTCCAGACCCTGCCTATGGTCTCTCCACGGCGCCGAGGGTGTTCACCAAGGTGATGGCAGAGATGATGTTTCTACTCCGCATACAGGGAGTGAACATAGGGGGTCATTCCAAGTTGATCGCTAGCTGCCGTTGGTCGCAGCGATCAGGCAAAAAATTGGCACTTCTGCGCATGCATATGGTGCGCAGTGTGCACGCGCAAAGTACTTTCACAAAAGCCGATACAGTTTCACACAAGGTCTAGCGACGCTTTTCAGTCGCACTGCTGATTGGTGAGGTGATTGACAGGAAAGGGGCGTTTCTGGGAGGTAACTGACCGTTTTCTGGGAGTGTGCTGAAAAACGCAGGCGTGCCTGGGGAAACGGGGGAGTGGCTGGGCGAACGCAAGGCATGTTTGTGACGTCAAAACTAGTGATGAGCGAGGTTCGGTTTTACTCGGTTTTACTCGGTTCTCAAAACGGCATCTTATTGGCTATCCAAAACACGTGACATCCGTGAACCAATAAGATGCCGTTTTAAGAACCGAGTAAAACCGAGTAAAACCGAATCCGCTCATCACTAGTCAAAACAGGAACTAAACAGACTGAAGTGATCGCAAGTTAGGAGTAGGACTGCAGCTGCTCTGAAACTGCTTGAAAAATTTTTGGCACTGTTCTGCGATCCTTTCGTTCGCACTTCTGCTAAGCTAAGATACACTGGTTTTCAGTAAAATATGTTCAATAGATATCGAATATCCGGTGCAGGATAACAATTTTAGCTTTAAGCTAAGATACACTCCCAGAGGGCGGCGGCTTAGCATTTGCTCTGCTGCTAAAAGCAGCTAGCGAGCGAACAACTCGGAATGAGGGCCATAATTCCATACCTGGACGATCTCCTGACAAAAGCACTGTCCAGGGAGAGGTTGCTGGACAGCATTGATTTCTAAACTAAACTCCTCCAGGATCACGGGTGGATTCTGAACCTTCCAAAATCTCACCTAGAGCCAACAAGGAGGCTCCCATTCCTGGGAATGGTACTGGACATGTAGTCACTGAAATTGTTCCTTTCATTGGAAAAGGCATTGGTGATCCAGTCGTTGGTTCGGGACGTCCTGAAGCCAGCCCAGGTGTCAGTGCATCTGTGAAAATTGTGGTTTTTACTGCGCACCGTAGTATCTATATGTATCGGGGAGTGCTGTCTTGTTTGTTAACTAATAAGCACTGTGGGTATATAGCGCTCAACCCCTTAGTTTGCACTGTCTGTTGCCAATGATGTTACAATAACCTGTACGACTGTATAATGTATTCAACTTTGTTTCAACCTGAGTAAAATGCTTAAATGACAAAATGTGTTTGTTGTAAGCAACAAAGTGTTCTGATTTAGTGCAATAGGACCACCTGCAAACACCTGACAATATGGTGGAATAAATCTCTGCAGTAAATGGAAACTAAATAGCCAATTGGATTTTATTGAGGAGACACAATGCTCCTATGTAATTAACTGTTGGTTTAGATACATAGTTAACTTTTCAACACAGTGAGAAAGCTATGTCCATGCCAAAATGTCCAAAACAGTGTAAGATATTGAAACAGGTCTCTCACCGCAGATGAACTTAAAAAAAAATGCTGTGAAAACTGGTTATTAGAGAACCGTGGTTATTGCTGACCGCAATGAGTTCAATTACAAAGTCTAGTGAGGAATATTAGATCAAAACAAATCTGTGTTTATTTATTTTTTTTAAACATTAATTTTTTATTGAAGAGTTTACACACAGAAATGGGGAACAGAAAAAAGAGATAAGGGAAACACAGGGGAAGTCCGGAATGGTTACCATATGCAAATACAAACAAGGCACAGTCGGATGAATATACAATTGGCTACATTAGGCGTACAGATACAAAAAAAGGAGAAAGCACTGAGAAAAGACATGGAGAAAAAAAAAAAAAAAAAAAGCAATAAGGACCAAAATACCATAAACATAGAAACATAGAAAATATCTGGTATCACAGCATTCTCGTAGAGGTCAATCTAGGAAGGGCCAAGCACAGACATATCAATTGGAGAGCTGTAAACGGTTAGCCTACCTTCTCTACTCCTATAATCGGACCATCCTAACCATTTCAAGTGGATAGAGTTAGCCGAGGAAGAGTATTTAGCCTCCGCTGTTTCAAAAATGAAATGTTTGTGAATCTTATTTTGAATAAACGCTAAGGTGGGAATATTCTCAGATTTCCACAATTGTGCTATAGCAGCTTTAGTGGCTATCAAGGTATGTCCCAAGACGTAGCGTTCACCTGCGGAGAGGCGATCAACGTATAAATGGAATAGCGCTAGAGCTGGGTCCATGGGGATGCTGAGCCCTAACACCATGCTAGCCATATTTAAAACTTCTCTCCAAAGTGGTTGTATACGAGGGCATGCCCAGAAGATATGAAAGATATCCCCCGTAGAGCCGCATTTCCTCCAGCATGATTTAGATTGTGAAGGCCAGATTCTGTGTTGTCTTTCAGGGGTGAAGTAGGCCCTCTGTATAAGCTTGTAGAACATTTCGGAGTGGTTAACACATTTGGAGACTTTAAAACAAGATCTAAATATACTGTCCCAATCTGCATCAGTAAAAGGACCTATTCAAATCTCTTTCCCATAAAGTCTGAGCTTTTAATGGTGTCTGTGTGCCGTTTGTCAATTGAAATGGATACCACCACGTAATCCCATATTTATGCGAGGACGACTCCAATCGGCTTATAATATAAGCCGGAAGAGAAGGTTTGTGGAGATGTGAGGGAGTAAATGAGTGTAACCAACTTCTCACCTGCAGGTATTTGAAAAAATCCTGAGTCTGAATCCCAAATCTCTCTTGCAATTGAGAAAAGGACATCAAGACGTCTCCTACAAATAAATCGCCCACAGTGGAGAGCCCCTTCCGAATCCACTCCTCTAGGAAAACATTAGGAATCAATGACATAAGAGCAGTTAACGACAGGCAGGGGGCGGGTAAATTAATCTCTTCCGAAGAGAGTACTAGTTTATGCCAGGAATCTAGGGTAGTTTTAATAGACTTGCAGGATCTGGCCCTACTCCGAGCAGCAGACAGTGGTAACCAAAACAAATCAGGGAGAGAAACCGCGTCCAAGCATGAAGCTTCCAGAATAACCCAAGGTTTCAGACTCGAGGTGTCAAACCAGTCTCTAGACTGACTTATCAGACATGTAGCATGGTACTTTTCTATATCTGGGAAAGCTACCCCACCAGACAGTTTGGGCAGAATAAGATTTTTTTTTAGCAATTTTCGGGCTAGAGCCTCCCCATACATATCTGATTAGGACCTGGTTAAATTTATTATAGAAGAGTCTGGGAAGGGGCCTTGGTATGGCGCGAAACAGGTACATTAATTTCGGCAATAAGACCATCTTGGAAGCAGCAATCCTACCCAACCAAGACACTTCCTGTAGCATCCACTCCCCAGTCAGCTCCGTAAACGCTTTTAATAACGGGGCATAATTACACTCAATCAAGTTATCTTCTCTGGTTAAGTTAATCCCTAGATATCTCAAGGAGCAGGACTTCCAGGCATATTTGTACAAATCCTTCAACCTAGAGACCACAGTCGGAGATATATTGAGTGGGAGGGCTTCAGTTTTATTTGTATTTAATTTATAAAAAGAAACATCTGAATAGCTTTGAAGGACGTCATGCAGAACTGGCAAGGAAGCCTCAGGGTCAAAAAGACACAGTAGAATATCATCCGCAAACAAGCTAATTTTGTGAGAAATGCCCCGTATAACAGGGCCACTAATCGCGTCCCGGGATCTAATGCAAGCAACCAAGGGTTCTATCGCCAACGCAAAAATAAGAGGGGACGCGTGCCGTTAGAGATATTGAAGGGTGATGAAAGGCATCCGTTAACAAAGACCCACGCACTGGGTGAGGAATAGAGAGCCAGGATAGAGTCTAAAATCCTTCCAGAGAAGCCAAATTTGTCCAGAGATAATCTCATAAAATCCCAGTTCAATCTATCGAACGCCTTTTCGGCGTCCAGAGACAAAACTAGGAGGGGTTCTCTTTTACAGGCAGAATGCTCAATCACATTAATCACCCTACGTGTATTATCCGGAGCCTGTCGGTTTAAAATGAAGCCCACTTGATCAGGGTTGATAAGAGAGGGGAGCAGGGGACTGATACGGTTGGCAATTTAATTTGGCATAAATTTTTAGATCCGTATTTAATAAAGCAATTGGTCTAAAATTTTGGATGGAGGTAGGGTTTTTTCCCGGTTTGGGAATGGTGATGATTTGAGCTTCCAGCATCTCTTTGGGGAAGTGGCCTGCCTCTGAGGCTTCATTAAACACCGACAAGAGCACCGGGGCCAAGCTCTCCTTAAAGGATTTATAGAAACCAGAAGGATAACCGTCGGATCCCGGGGCCTTATCCGCTGGGAGGGAGTCAATAGCCTTTTCGACTTCGGCTAAAGTCCAAGGCACACTTAGAGAGCTACAAGACTCCGACGACAGCGAGGGGAGAGGAAAGTTGCTCAGAAAATTCTGAACATCTACGCCTGTAGGTTGAAAAGTAGAAGAATCCCCCTTCAAGTTGTATAATTTAGAGTAATAGGATGCAAAGACATTTGCAATTTCGTCAGGATCGTAGACTCTTTTACCCCTATCCGAGTGGACAATATGAATTTTTTCTTTAGCCTTCCTACCCCTCAGCTTCCTCGCCAGTAGTCTACCAGCCCTGTTACCATAAACATAACATTTTTGGTTCAGTCTATGTAGGTTGCGTTGGACCTCCATTAGATAGAAAACATTCACCGCCTCCCTTGCTTCTTTCAATGACTTAAGGAGGGCTTTATCGTGTGGATGTGCCTTGTGAGAACTCTCCAGGGAAGCGACTGTAAGCTCAGCTTGTTCAAATTTTTTACGATATGCCCTTTTAAGTTTAGCCGCTGTTTGAATCGTCGTCCCTCGTGTCACTGCTTTGAGGGCACACCAGAATGTGAAGATAGACGTCTCCTGAGGAGAGTTCTCAGAAAGATAATAATCCAAGGGGGATTGGATCGCCTGCGTGGTCTCCGGCTGAAGAACACTGAGTTTACTTAAACGCCAGGGGACAGGGGTAACCTTTCTTCTATTTATATCCCATTCGATGAATAGTGGGGAGTGGTCCGACCAGGACATGGGGAGAATGGAGATTTTACGGATGGACTGTAGAGTCCACTTATCTGCTGATGCTAGATCTATTCTAGAATAGGATGCATGCACCGGGGAGTAAAATGTGTAATCTCTGTCCATTGGATGCTTAACGCGCCAGAGGTCTAAAAGATCATATTCCGCCAGTAGCTGGCTAAAGCCCTTTGCATTCCTATGGAGCTGACTGGAGAGCAAGGGCCGCTTGCCAGAGTTATCAACTAAAGGGTCCAGAGTCAAGTTAAAGTCCCCCATTAAGAGTAAAGCGCCCTTAGCCAATTGTTGCACCTTAGCGCAGAGTTTCCTGCAAAATGCTAGTTTTTTGGTGTTAGGAGCGTAGCAAGAAACTAATGTCACCTCTTTATTTTCAAGAGTACCAACCAGAATTAGAATTCTCCCCTCAGGGTCGCAGTATTGCGAAGTGAGGGAAAACGCGCAGTGCTGAGATATCAAGATTGCCACCCCCGCCTTCTTTGCTGGCCCGTTAGCCAAATAGCAATGGGGGAATCTCCCATTAGTAAACCGTGGAGGGGCAGATTTAATAAAATGAGTCTCTTGGACTGCTATGATTTGAGCTTTAAGTTTATGGAAATAATTAAGCGCTAATCTCCTCTTATGTGGGGAATTAAGACCCTTTGCATTTATAGAAACAATGTTAACCATATTGTAAAACTGTCGGGCATTGCGTAGCTATCAACAACCAACTGCCAGGTAGAAAGTGTGTGTAACATACCCGGACAAAAGGAGAGGAAAAGGGAAAGAAAGGACAAAAAAGATGAAGGATAACAGGAAGAAGAAACAGAACATTAACCCCTCGCGGGGGCACATTTGGACACCTAACCATGGCGACTCAGAGTTAAACGGTGGGGGGTAGTGGTCAATCCGCCCGCACCTGAACCAAAATTAAACTAAATGTAGTTCCTCGGCACCTCATCTCTGGTCCCCCGACAGCTACCGGGATTAAAGGAAACTCAGGTAGAATTCCCAGCCAACAAAGAAATGTGGGCGGCAGTCGGGGCAGCAGAGATAGACAGTAAACAGTTAATCGGCGGTGAGGAGGCAACACTGACAAACAATCTAATAGCACTCAAATATCACATAAACACCCTCCTCAAACAATCGCCAAGGAGCTGGTGCAACGTAGGAAATACGACATGACAAACCGATTAGAAAAACATGAAATCAATGCAAGTGTAGTAAATCAAACAATACTCAAAGTTCTACAGCCGAAGAGGCCCAGTCCCACTGAAGGCCCCGTTCGGGAGAGGTGTGTGTAGGAGAACTTGCAGAGTTCCATGATGCTAGGATCTTTTTACCCTCCTCGACATTCGTTATAACAACTGTGGAACCTTCTCGAGAGTTAAGCAACTTAGTAGGAAATCCCCATCTGTATAGAATGTTCTCTTTACGTAGCACTGATGTGATGGGGTAAAGAGAGCGCCGTTTCGCTAAAGTAGCAGGGGACAAGTCTCCGAATATCTGAAGTGAGCCCAAAGCCTCCGACGCAGCATCCGAGGGTCTAGCAGCTTTCAAGATTGCCTCCTTCACATGGAAATAGTGTTGCCTCATAAGGACATCCCGGGGGACACCATCAGGAGCGTTCCTGGTTTTAGGGAGCCTATGGATACGATCGATTAGGAAGTCCACGGAGCGGTACGAAGGAAGGAGTTTGCTGAAGAGGTCAACTGCAAAATCGTTTAAAGCGCTATTAGCGACAGCTTCCGGAACACCACGTAGCTTTATATTATTACGTCTCGATCTGTCCTCTAAATCCGAGAGTTTGTCCCTGAGCGCCGTGCCCTCATTTTGGAGCAGTTCATGTGAAGAGATCAGGTCGTTGTGCGACGACACCACTTCACCCATTTTTGTTTCTAGGTAATCGGTGCGGCCACCAATCTCGTCAATAGATCTCTGGCATTCCTTCATAGTCGCTCTAAATTCTGCCGCGACTTCATCCTTAAATTGTGTTAGGAGATGCTTCATAGCGCCCACCGTAAGCGAGTCGCTGTTGTCAATGGAGCTGGTGTGTGCAGTGGCAGGGGCGGACACATCTCTAAGTGGTGAGGGCACGAGAACAGCAGGCTTAGAGGCGCCACCCCGTGCATCCTTTGTTTTAGCGGCCTGAGGAGAATGTTTAAAGAACGCCACCTGGGAAACTGTTTTAGCGGCCTTATATTTCTTGGGAGGCATTACAACGCTGAACGACAAAGGTAGAGGAACTGGAAGCAAGAGGCGTCTGGAATATCAATCGAGGAAGGATCCACAGAAAAGTCGAGTTGTCATATCATGTCATAGGAGCATTCGGGCGTAGGCGGAGTTATCTCAGAGCGGTCATATCATAATATCGTGGTCATTCAACCATGGGGACATCACGGCCAATCGTCTCGGCGGGTGCCGGGATATCTGCGGTCCTATGAAGTCTGCAGAGCAATATGTATTATATATCCAGCACACTGTGTGAGAAATGTATGCTATCACATCCAGAGGCCACTAGATGGGGCAGTTACAGTAGAAGATAATAGTGCCAAGTAAAAGGCTATTTCTCCCCACACAAGTAAATGCACAAATCCCTCAACAGGGGCCCCAGAGTAAGAGCAGGGGGAGAACAGTGCCAGAGGGCCACCAGTCCTGGTGTAGCCCTAATCCAGAGACCCCCACAGTTATACAGGCACACTGCTACCTCAGATCCAGCTCCTCCAGTAGGAATAAAGATGGCCGCCGCGTCTCCCTGGGCTTCAGATCTACCTCTGTCCCCCGCTGTTAGGCGTCTCCCCGACCTGCTGCCTCAGGGGGTGTCCACCCTGGGGGTCAGGGGAAGGCTTCTGGATGGTCCGGAGCGCGTGTGTGGGGTCCGTGCCGCTTCCCGGCGCCGCGTTCCCGCCGTGGAGCTCAAATTGCGGGCGCCGGGAGTACGCGAGTCCCCGACTTCCGGGAGTGTATAGGCCGCAACCTGCGAGAGCAGTGAAAACTACTCCGGCCCCGCGGCAGTCACAGCAGGGCTGAGGAGGCCTACAGGGAGGGAAGGGGAGCCCCCAGAGAGGGAATACAGGGGGTGAGCACTCAGAATAGGGTGTTAAAGAACTCTGGAGAGAGGAGGCCAGCAGAGACACGTCTGCTCTCTTCTCCAGCCAAGCCACGCCCCCCAAATCCGTGTTTATTGCTGACTGCAATATGTCCAGTGGAGCAAATAGCAATGAATGGTGGGGGATATATGTTCTGAGGGTACGGCGTCCCGTTCCTGCAGGTGCATATACTTACCCTTCTTCTTCTGAATTTGTCCAAAGCCGCTGCTGAACACCCCGTCTCCGTCTCTCCCCGTCCCGGTCTCAGGTGGATGCTGTCACGATGTGCACTTCCGGGTTCCGGCAACCTGGTTAGAGTGCACGGTCTCCGGTGCGCTGCAGCGCTAACACTCGCTCGACTTCACAGGCCTGTGTAGGAGTCTAAGGGTACAATGCTGAAGAGGCTGTCAGCATCTCTTCTCAGATATTCTGTGTGATAAAGTGTCCCCCAACGCGTTTCGGCCCTTAAAGGCCTTCCTCTGGTAGATGGGTGTCTGCCTCCAACCAACAGTTAATTACATAGGAGCATTATGTCTCCTCAATAAAATCTAATTGGCTATTTAGTTTCCATTTACTGTAGCGATTTATTCCACCATATTGTCAGGTGTTTGCAGGTGGTCCTATTGCACTAAATCAGAACACTTTGTTGCTTACAACAAATGCATTTTGTCATTTAAGCATTTTACTCAGGTTGAAACAAAGTTGAATACATTATACAGTCGTACAGGTTATTGTAACATCATTGGCAACAAACAATGCAAACTAAGCACTATATACCCACAGTGCTTATTCTCGGTGCATCTGTGCATTTGCCTTCTGGCAAACATGGTGGCCTCTTACGAGGCTCTACAATACTGAAGGTTTCACGCAAGAACCTTCCAGATAGATCTGTTGGACAAATGGTCTGGATCGCATCTTCACATGCACCAGAGGGAGTTCCGTCTGTCGCCAAAAGCCAGGATCTTCTTTCTGTGGTGGCTACAGTCTTCTCACCTTGTCAAAGGTCAGAGGTTCGGAATTCCGAACTTGATTCTGTTAACCACAGATACAAGCATCAGAGGTTGGGGAGCAGTCACTCAGGGGGTGCAGTTTCAAGGAATATGGTCAAGTCAGGAAGTTGTCCTTCCAATCAACATTCTAGAACTCAGGACCGTATACAACGCCCTTCTGCGGCCCTCACATCTTCTTCAAGATCGGGCCATTCAGGTCCAATTGGACAATATAACGGCAGTGACGTACCTAAGCAGACAGGGCGGAATGTAGAGCAGAGCAGCAAAGGTGTCAAGAATTCTCCTCTGGGCAGAAAGAAACGCTGTGGCGTTGTCTGCGGTCTTCCTTCCATGAGTAGACATGATGGCCTCTCGGCTCAACAGGAAGATCAATCCCGACTATGATCCAAGCAAGAAAGGGGGTGACGTCTAAGCATTACCATTGTATTTGGAAGAAATACATCTCTTGGTGTGAGAGCAGAAATTATTCTGCGGTGGAATTTCATCTGGGACGTTTCCTGCTTTTTCTGCAGGTAGGTGTGGATGTGTGCCTGCGTCTGGGCTCCTTAAACATCCAGATTCGGCCTTGTCCATTTTCTTTCAGAAACAATTGGCTTCTCTCCCTGAGGTCCAGACGTTCCTGAAAGGTGTTCTTCACATCCACCCTCCCTTTGTACCTCCCACGGCACCTTGGGATCTCAAAGTGATGCTGCAGTTCCTCCAATCTGACTAGTTTGAACCGTTACAAGAGGTCGACGTAACTTATCTTACGTGGAAGACCATCACACTGTTGGTCTTAGCTTCAGCAAGAAGTGTCAGCATTGGGAGCTGTGTCATAAAAGTCCCTATTTAATTTTCCAAAAGGACAGAGCTGAACTCAGAACTCGTCAGCAATTTCTTCATAAAGAGGTGTCTACGTTTCACATCAACCAACCTATTGTGGTTTCGGTTGTCACCGCCACTTCTGCTACTTCAAAGGCTTTGGATGTTGTGAGGGCTTTGAAGGTGTATGTGAAGAGAACAGCTCGTCACAGGAAATCGGACTCACTGTTGGTTCTTTATGATCCCAATTAGATTGGGTGTCCTGCTTCAAAGCAATCTATTGCACACTGAATCAGGCTTACTTTCCAGCATGTTTATTCCATGTAATGTTGGTTCAGCCGTTGCTGTTCCTGTTTCAAGTTTGGTTAGCTTGGCTTTCCTCTTGTTGTGTGTGCTGGTTCGGAATCTCGCCACTATCCTTATCTATCCTTCTCTCGAAGAATGTCCGTCTCCTCGGGCACAGTTTCCTAGACTGAATCTGGTAGGAGGGGCATAGAGGGAGGAGCCAGCCCGCACTATCAAATTCTTAAAGTGCCCATGGCTCCTAGTGGACCCGTCTACACTTATGGTACTAAATGGACCCCAGTATCCCCTACGGCATAGGTCTGCAAACCTCATTACCCCACACAGTGCATGTTTTGCAGGTAACCCAGCAGTTGCACAGGTGTATTAATTACTCAGACACATTTTAAAAGGTCCGCAGGTGGAGTTAATTATTTCACTTGTGATTCTGTGAGGAGACCTGCAAAACAATGTGTGGGGTAATGAGGACCGAGTTTGCAGACCTATGCTCTACGGCAGGGCTGGCCAAACCGGTCCTCGAGATCTACCAACAGTTCATGTTTTCCATGCCTCCTGGACATCTGTAGAATTGTCAGTTAGGAATGAATGCAGCACATCTTAATTAGTAATGACTACACCTGTGCACCAGCTAGGTGATCTGGAAAATGTGTACTGTTGGTAGATCTCGAGGACTGGTTTGGCCAGCCCTGCTCTACGGACTACGAGAAAAGGATTTAACAGTAGGTAATTAAAATCCGATTATTTTTTTTCTATCTTGTAGGAGTTTGAAAATGTTTTCTGTGGAAAAACAGGAAGAAGATTAAAAGTTGCTAAATCAGAAGGTTTCAGAACAGGCCAAGCTCAGACAAGCATACTCTAGGATGTCAAGTAACCCTACTGCAGCATAGAGAGTGTAAACAAATATTCTGTAATGCAGGAATAGCTCATGGTGTACTATACACCTAATATAGTGTGGGCAGTTGGTGCACTATTTATTAACAGAAGAGGCAATGTTATGGAAAAAAAAGCTTTTCTAAGTGTTTGAACTATAACAATGTTAATATAGGTTGAAGTAAGAAAAGCATTATATAAACACATTACATGTGTATGTAGCATAAGACATAGTAAGCACTTAATTTTGTACATTTTAATTGTTTTACTGCATGTTAGCCTTTTAGTGTAGAAGTAATTGAACTTCCCCATGCCATGAGCAGTGTACATCCCCAGTCACTTGCGTCTAGTGTGGCAGTAGTCCTACATGTTAGTGTATGTTATCCGTATCTGTCAGTTAGTTTCCTTTGTGTTTCTATCTTTCAATGTAAATACCATTGCTCATTCTACACAGCAAAATACATTTTGGGTTGGACTTTGGCTGGTCTTGTAGTTCCACATTAATAATAGCTACAGAGGTTGACAAAGCATGCTGGGACTTACAGTTCCACAGCAGCTGGCAAGACCACGTTTGGACATTGCAGCTAGTGAGTATTTACATTTTATTTAAACCCTCTTAAGTGATTACTGTAATCCACAGAATGCATTTATATTGCTGGTAAGAAAGAACAGGCTGTAATCTAGTAGTTGGAAAGTGCACAACATTTTATTTTTAGCAGTGTGGAATAACGCAGAGCATGCACAAAAGCTGGAAGAATTACAAAGCTACTGTAACATCTTCCTGTCTATCCTACTAGCTCAGTAAGAGACCATGAACCTATTCAAATGAAGAAAAAGTTTTGTTTTGTTTTTTTGCTACATTGTTTGCAATTAACATACTCATTGGAAAGAATGGTCTGGATAGTTTTACTTCCTACCAAGGTTAGCTTGATCCATCACATTGAGAAATAGCTTGAGCAAGAGGAGAAACGCATTCTGGATTCCCTGTAACCTTTTTCATATGTTTCACAGGCAATTATGCCGCTTACTCTCTTTATGGTCCATTAGATGTTTGGAAGTAGTACTGTACCGACAATGTATTCCTCTGTGATCTGTTGATCACTGTATAGTGGTATGGTGAAGCTGCATTTATCATCATTTAGAACATGCACCACGACATAGGTGCATAACCTTAAAAAGGGGGTTGTACATGCTCTGTTCTATAAAAGCCTACTCCATTGGTTATAGTTTAGAGATTGGAAAAGGAGACGGGGAGGCATGTGCTCACAACAAAATTATGGTTGAAACTAGATTCAAGTGGGCTAAGGGACCTTTTCCATCAGGGGGAGGAGCCACGACACAAGGGGGAGGAGCTGGGCCAGCGGGATAGTTCTTCTACTATCCATGCCACCAACTATTACCTTTAGTAATCAGGTGGCGAGCAAAGCGAAGCGAGCCACCAAAGCGTGGCGAGCGAAGCGAGCCCACAAGGGTACTTTTCGGGTACCCTGTTCGGCCGTAGCTCCTCCCCCTGGTGACGTGTTTCCTCCCCTAGGTACGTCAGAAGGTCCCTTCTCCCACTCCGATATAGAATCAACCACAAAATGATATGCCACCTTCTCTAACACCGTACTCCCCCTTGCTCTTTTTAGTCCTGCCCACAATCCATATGAAATATGGGGATTGGCTTTAACAGGAGATAGCGCTTTAACAGGGTAGAAAATACTGAAGGTCACATTATGCACTGGGCTCTTGCTATGTGATTGTAGCTTAATAGACAATAGGAAATCCTACCCGGCTTTTTATTTAAGGAAGATCCATTGAGGTCTTGAATGTTACTTTAGCACAAACTATGTAGCAGCATTTTGTTTAAGACAAACTGAACATTTTCTTCATTTTAGTGGTCAGTATATTAGTACATGAATATCCCTAGCATAATTTAAGCGGACACTAAAATGCCATGTTCTTGATTGTTAATAAATTGCAAATGTCTTGACCATTTCTTTTTTGTGTGGTGAAAGTGGCTTTATTCATTTATTACAACAGATGATGCAACAGGTTTTATTGTACATACAAGTCACCAAAATAAATACTATTTTAAAATCGCTGATATTCACAAGTTTGCAGCTATTTATTTGTCCAATGGAACCGCAGTGTGCTAAAACAGGACATATTAAGGACATGATTTAAAAAAACAACTCTTTATTTTTACAACACATTATACAGTACTTCTCTGTCTTGGAAATGGTTTTATTACATGTCATAGCCACACTGCATTTTGTTATTTGTAACAAAATCTCCAGGCTTTAATATGGAAATATAAAAACGTTCTCCCTTGGACATTTCTATGTACACTTACCTCTGGCAAGACTAGACTGCAAGAGGGTTGGTTCTCATAAGCCTCTGCAGGCTGGATGAACAGCTTGGGAACCGACACAGATCATGGTGAGCAGCATGCCAAGCAAACAAGTCCAAAATTAAGGCTAACAACCATGGGGAGGGGGTTCAGAGGTAAAAAATAAATGTGAGTGTCAGAGATAACAGTGAACTTTAACAAAATAATTAATCATCTAGAAAACTTTACTCAGATGTTCTTCAGTTTCATGGAGCTGGGCTAATGGTGTAGGAATCCGTTCTTGGGTTTTGTGATAAACAACCACCTCCCTGAATGTTTCTAACGGTAGGTCTTCCATACAACAGAGAGCTGTATTGAATATAGTTCCTTGCCTTTGTTAATTGTGATGTTTAGGATTTAGGATGACTAGTTTTTCCTGCAGAGACCGCACCTTGGCAGGCAGATGTGTCACATATCCCAGGAGTACCTTGAGCACCTATTGTACCTGGTCTACCAGGCTCACCAGGGTAACCAGGCTCACCATGTGCACCATCCCGGCCATCTATGCTTATCCCAGGCACTCCTTGTGCACCTAGAAATAAAACACATAACATGCGCACCCTGTAATATATAGCAGAATAAGTTCTAATGCATGCAATATGATTAAAAAGCCTTCCACCACTTTAATTTGATGATGACTCTACCTTGCTCTCCTTGATCACCAAATGGTCCATCAATACCACGTCCAACTGGTCCTTTGTCTCCTTTATCACCATGATAACCTAGAGTAGGAAGAGAATTTGTCTGTGATTTTCTTGTATTAATTTAAGAGACATTGCAAGTTACAATTGTCTACAAGTCTATATTAATCACATTGGCAACTATATGGTACTAACAACAGCCTGCCCTCACCTCTTGGACCAGGATATCCCAGATCCCCAGTTGGCCCTCTGTATCCTGGAGGTCCACGAGAACCAGGATGTCCTACTCGTCCAGGAACGCCTTGTACTCCAGGTAACCCAGCAGGGCCTGGTCGACCAACCAACCCTGGAGCCAGTGGTCTTCTGAGGTTAGCAGCTAACTGTGCAATTTGATCTGTAAATACACAGAGAATAAAACAACATTGTTCATGTTCACAGCAGATCACATTCGAATGAACCCATGCTTGATAAAGCAGTGGATACAATCTTATTAATCACCTTTTATAAACATTACTGAAGTGGCTGCATTGACATTACAGTCACTACCTTGTCAGGATATGATAGCATTGAATTTAGACTGTTCTACTATTTACAGCAGGAAACGAAAATATCCTCATTTCAGTATAGTACATAGCTACATTATGCTCCTAAAACTCTTATCCATTCTCTCTTCATTTCCCACCTTAACTATAGCAACCTTCTACTAGCTGCTATTTTAACTGCTGCAATATAAATAATCTTCCTCTCTCAACGCTCCACACCCTCTGCTGCATTCTGCAAATATTAACATTTGAGTCACCATTACCTCTCAGATTTTAATTGAAGCTACTAGCCTTCTCCTTCGTTACATACATCTGTAACTTATCACAACATTCACATCCTCAAAGATCTGCTTCTGACATACACCTGGCCTCCACTGATAACTACCTGTCACTTCTCCTGTACTGCTCCCCACTTATGGAACTCCTAACCCTGCATAATCAGACTCTCCCCCAACCTTTCATCTTTAAAGTGCTCCCTTAAAACTCACTTCTTCACTATACCCCATCCTACCTCTACCTGAGACATCTCCCTCAGCATGCTCTACCAGCTAAAGTTCCATCTCCACTCCACCTCCCACTAGCTACAGTACTATTGCTGCAGCAATCCTCTCTATCCTCCATCTCTTGTCAACACATCATAGGTTATTGTACTGTTTTAATGCATTATGGGGGTATCCTATTACTGCTAATAGGTTCACCAGCGGCTATCCAGTTACCCTCGATGCAGGTACCCGAAGCATAATCCGTGCCAGACCTGCGATAACACATGGGATCGGGAACTTATCCCGGATCTCTTGTGTTATCGCACGATTGCAGGTCCATTTTTGCCCTCTAATTGGATACCACGATAATAACCATCGGTCACTAATTGCAATATCAGGCCATTTTTATCAGCCAAAAACAGATTGCTTCTAATTGGATACCCCCTATGTATTTTGTTTGATTTGTAATTGTGACTGCGTGGTACTAAATAAGCATAGCTATATGTCACTACTGTATTTCTCATTTCAGATAACCACTGAATAAGAAAAGTTGCAGAAAGTAACATATGTGAGAATTACTGTTAAAGGGCTGCTACCTCTCAGTTTAAAGGCTAAAGGTCCCCATACACTACTGCGACTTCTCAGAGGGGAATACGATCTCCCTTGAACTGCCTGGCAGCTTACCGGGCGGCAGGATCGCATGCTATCTATCGTATGCAGTTCCTTTGCATACGATCTATTGTATGCAATCCCAGCCACGGCTGCCGGAACCGATAAATATATAGTGCAGCCCTTGCAATCTCCGGCTCCGATGCACATGAGACCACGCTTTGGATCGGAATCAGAGGTAAGACACATGCGATTTGACACTTTTCATCCGATTTCTCGGCCGATGCGTCGGAATCGGATGAAAAGGGCCCAAATCACACTATTGTATGGGCACCTTAACTTCATTAAACGTTTACTAAACTATTTAATTTGCCTTTTTACCTGTTTTTTTTTGTAGTTGCAGGTACAAAGAGGTAGGAGGTTAGTGTAACTTACAGAGCCTCCTAACAGCTTCCGCTGGGTAGCTAAGAACCAGTTAATCCAGTATATGACTAGTATGCATGAGTTTATGTGACAAAGTGACAATCTGTTTAGACTCCTAGGGCGAGATCCTAATGTTTTTACCACCGGCAGCGATGGCATCGAATGGAGCTATTCTTATGTTGCTCCATTCAGGTGCAATTGGCTGCCGGCGTCTACATTCCAGCTCGCACCCGCCGAAAATGTGTGAAGTGATCCGTTTGGACACCCAAACGGCACTTTTCCCGATTACACCAATTCGTTTAGTCGGGTTTACCTCTAATGGGCGCGATCAGCGCCATAGGGACCTCATTTGTATATCGCCCCCTGCGATCTCCCGTCACTTTAGACTGGAGATCTGGGGTGATAACATTTGAATTTCCCCCCTAATATTCAAATTCATAATACCACTAAAATAATACAGGGAGTTAGGACACAGTCACTGCGGAGGCACTTTACTAAGTAATGTAACGGTTTTTAAACACTTTATTTACTTTTAGTAAACAGAATTTGTTATATACTTCGTTACATTAAGTGTTCTCCCACAGCTGCTGGGAGATCTGCAGTCAGAGACAGCGCTCATTGCACTTTCCTAACTCCATCTATATACTAATGCCAGTTTGTAACCATGTAGCTCTTCATCTCTTCTCTGTTTTTTTTTCTCCTTACAACACTAAACAAAACACTCAGCATATAAAGGTGGGTACACACTAGGCGACGTGCTCTATGAGCGACGTCGCCTAGTGTTCCCCCTCCCGGTCTGGGGCGATCGGCGGCCGGGCATACACACTGAGGGATATGACATTCATATCGCTCAGCGACGTCATGCAGTGAACAGGCCGTGCAGCCAGCGGGCCGCACATTGGTGGTAGTCACCGGCATACACACTTGCCAAGAAAGTGAGCGACGTCGCTCAGGAAGGGTGAAAATGACCTTAAGACCTTCTCACTTGGGAAAATTTGTGTTAATCTAGGTCCTGACCCTGGCAAATAAATCAAACAAAAGATGCACCAATATGGTGGAACTCGACAGGAGACATTTTTATCCAGCCAGGTATTTCTCTACTAAATGCTCATGCACCTTTCTTACAAACTAATCTTTTCAGGTGGTACAATCTCCCTCTTTCCTATTTGTGCCAGTTGGTAAATTTAGAGATCTATGGTAATCTCACCAACTGTAAAACCAAACACAATATGACTGGCACGTTATAAAAAAAATAAATAACAGTCCAGTCATTGTGGTGGGACGTACTGTACATGTAGTGTGCTCTGCTGCAGATCCTTGTGTCAGCCACACATGGAAATGTAGTTGTTTATAAACCAAAGAGTCGTCTTGCGTTGAGTTGTCACAGTCTGATCACAAATGAGCAGATTACATGCAAAATCCTGCTGGACGATGCAAAAGCCAGTGTATGTGGCCATCGGCTGATGTGATGGATGTTTTGGAGCAATCTGTAATAATATCTGAATGGGTTTCCACTCTTTGCTTTGCTATAGTGACTTCTGGCTGCTGATGTATTCATTTTACATAAATACATAAAAATCTCACCATTGATCATTCCCCCACATAACTCCCGGATGTGCTGCTCACTGGCCAGCTTGCCCTAGAACAAAGGAAGGTTTGTTATTTTCATTTATGATAATAGTTCTATAGCTGAGATCATTCCACTAATCTAATTCCGGAGCTGTTTCAGTAGTATCACAATTACATAGTAACCTCAGTGCACTATAAGGCACATTTAGAGTTAGGAGTAAAACCACTTAGTAGAAGCATAATATTGCGCTACAAAGGAGATGATTAAAAAAAAAAAAAATGCGGATAGATTTAAAATTTGGAGGGGACCGGTCCTAGCTCAAATATAATTTTCACTGTTAAACTAATGCTGCCCAGTATTTGTGTGCTACATATAAAAGCAGCAGCTTTTTCCCTAAATCCATTAAAATGACATTTATCCAGGTGCAAGTTTGCCCCCTTTCGGGCGATCGAAACACAGTTCTGTTTTTATTTCAGTGTAAGACTGTTCTCTTGCAACAGTGCAGACAAAGAAAACCTTTGTCGAGAAAGAACATTCAGCAAGTTACGTAATAGTGTATTTCTTAGGGCTTATGAACATGAGCGCTATTACACATTGGTACTGTCCATTTACTTTACTTTCCATTACTGTTCCGATTAAATCCTGTCGTAAGTGGAAGTAGGTCTGTGCAGTTTTGGTTCATCTTCTTTTAGGTAACAGATAAAGCAGATGGAAACCAAACCAAACTGGAAAAGATCAGCCTACATTATTAATGCGTGAGCCCTTAGTCATGGACAGCTGAATGAATGTAAGTAATTGGGTCATTGATTATCCAAGCTCTTCTTACTTAGGGAAAATTTCAGAGCATAAACTTTAGGGATAATTGAGAGGATTTTAAAACTCACAAGTTACCTTTTTAGTTTAATTTCTCCTACCAAGAAACGTTATAAGTACATCTGTCAACAATTTGCATTTGACGTAATTTTAGAAAAATGTAGTACCACCTGTTGGCTTCGCCAAGGGTCCGTTCTTGGCACCCTTCTCGAAAATCTCATCTGCTCTTTTGGCCTTCACAGAGGTGAAGAAGTTGACCGATGTACAGTATCCATGGTGGCACCTTCCTCCCTAGCAGCTTAGCAGGTAAGTAGACTCTGGCACTCTGCCGGAGCTTACTGCGCATGTATAAGTCACCGGGAACATGGCACCCGCACCATGTTCCCAGTGATTTTTCTACTGCGCATGTGCAAATCACTGTAATGTGGCCTCTGCATCAATTTACCAGTGATCTCTGCAGCGCCACTGGTGCAAGATTCCAGACAGCTGAGTATTAAACATAGGTGCAGGAAACTTCCTCTTTCAGTTACTGGCCCCATGTCAATCTTATCAAGATTGTAATGTTACCGAAATTTCTACACATTTTCCATAATTCCCCTGTTTATATTCCCCTTTTCCAGTTTGTGGTTATTACTAGATGTATTACCGCTTTTGTTTCGGGGAATAAGAGAGCTCATATTGCCCATAAGACTCTATGGGGTATATGCAATTGCGGTCGAATTCCGGCTGGAATTCGACCATTTTTTTAATTCGACACAATTCGACAGTCAGACACCCTCCTGCCGGGACCCGAATTCGACATAGTCAATAAAAAACGGATTTAACAGTCCCGCTGTCAAAAAACGGACCAATTGACGGATAGTGTGCGTCCTGGATTCGACTTCATGGACGGCGCAAAAGTGTTTAAAAAAACTCTGAAAAAAAATGTGTGGGGTCCCCCCTCCTAAGCATAACCAGCCTCGGGCTCTTTGAGCCGGTCCTGGTTGTAAAAATACAGGAAAAAAATTGACAGGGGATCCCCCATATTTTAACAACCAGCACCGGGCTCTGCGTCCAGTCTTGGTGCAAAAAATACGGGGGACAAAATACGTAGGGGTCCCCCGTATTTTTCACACCAGCAACGGGCTCCACTAGCTGGAGAGATAATGCCACAGCCGGGGGACACTTTTATACCGGTCCCTGCGGCCATGGCATTAAATCCCCAACTAGTCATCCCTGGCCGGGGTACCCTGGAGGAGTGGGGACCCCTTAAATCAAGGGGTCCCCCCCTCCAGCCACCCAAGGGCCAGGGGTGAAGCCCGAGGCTGTCCCCCCATCTAAGGGTGGCTTATGGGAGGCTGATAGCCAAGTGTCAAAATAAGAAATAAAAACAGTACACACACACACCGTGATAGTAAAACTTTATTACATACATGCACACCGACACACACATACTTACCTATGTTGATACGAGGCTCGGTCCCCTTCTCCATGTAGAATCCACGGGTTACCTGTAAATAAAATTATACTCACAAAAATCCTGTGTAAATCTGTCTTCTTCTTAGTTTGTAATCCACGTACTTGGCAAAATAATAAAACGCAAAACCCGATCCACGCGCTGAAAGGGGTCCCATGTTTACACATGGGACCCCTTTCCCCGACTGTTGGGACCCCCCGTGACTCCTGTCAAAGAGGGTCCCTTGAGCCAATCAGGGAGCGCCACGTCGTGGCACTCTCCTGATTGGCTGTGCGCGTCTGAGCTGTCAGGCGGCGCACTCGAGATACAATGTAGCACATAGGCGCTCCATTGTATCCAATGGTGGGAACTTTGCGTCAGCGGTTGAGGTTACTCGTGGTCAACCGCTGACTGCAAAGTTCCCACCATTGAATATAATGGAGCGGCATAGTGGTATGTGCCGCCTGACAGCTCGAAAAGTACTGTATTGCATTGTCGAATCATTTTTTTGTGTCGAAAATGCCCCGTTTTTCGACATTTGCGGCAATTCGACCGCAATTGCATATGGCCCTATGTAGGTCTAGAGGGGAGGGGGGTTAGTTCTGCCTGATCTGCATCTTTACTATCTTGCTGCTCAATTGGCCCAGCTGTAAGAGTGGATTACCCCTTGAGATCACAGAGATCTTCTCGTAGCTCTGCTTGAAGAGGCGGGTTTGCATTTACTCCCCTACATTTTTTATTAGCCCGTTCTCCTGTTACTCGTTGCCCTCCTTTATTACAACAAGCTCATAGAGTTTGGTTGTCTGCGGGTATAGTGTTAGGAAACGTGGTTCTGGACTCCAGCTCTATATCAAGATGAGATCCTACATACATTAACTGATCGCCGGAGAGGGGTATTTTCCGTCTCCCAATTCAGGAGACAAGATGATCATACATCTTGTCGGAGTGGCTTCCTGTTTCGCCTCGGTAGTTAGGCGAAGCAGGAAGTGTTATAGCAGCACAATCCGTGACGCTATAATAAATTCCCCCCGAATCTGTAATCACCCTGAAAATATTTCTAACTTTATGTACATTATATACAGCAGAGCGTATGTAAGATTAGATGCAAAGTAAAAACTTGTTTTATAATATAGATAAAAACGTATTTCTTATTTCAACAGAGGACTCTGTAAATGGCCCGACTGCTGGAATTTGTGGCCAGAAATGTTTGGGAACAACACAGCACTGTGTAACAATTTCTTCCTGTAGACCGAGATGTTTGGGATAGCAGAATTGCTGTTAGTACAGAGCTCCACCAGATGCCTAATGACTGCAGCATCATTTACAAAGGCCATGCAGACTTTGTTACACATATGTAATGTGCTGTAACTGCTTACACATGGTAAGAAACAAACATTTAAAGGGTGATACTCACAAGAACGCCACTTTTTCCAGTTATGCCAGGGACTCCTTGTTCTCCTTGGAAACCCATTGGGCCAGGAGGGCCGGGAATTCCTGGTACACCTGACGTCCCATTAGGCCCAGAAACACCTTTAGGGCCAGGTTCACCTCTCACTCCTGGCTGGTGGATAGACACAAAAACACCACATGATCTGTACACAATATAACTTGTGGCTTCATAAAGCATTCGCAGACATAATACAGTTTTCTCCAGAACAATCTCATTGTTGCATCAGCCATTCTAGAGGAGATACACAACCCTCTGTTCCATTAGCTAGCTCTTTCTTGAGCAGATGAGAGAATTACAAATTTGGATAAGTAATACCATAGGGAATGGGATGTATTTGAAAATAATGATAAATAATTTAGAAAGTTTTTTATGTTGTTGAAAAAATAGGATTTTTAATTACCAACCGGTAAATCCTTTTCTCGTAGTCCGTAGAGGATACTGGGATCCATTTAGTACCATCGGGTATAGACAGGTCCACTAGGAGCCATGGGCACTTTAAGAATTTGATAGTGTGGGCTGGCTCCTCCCTCTATGCCCCTTCTACCAGTCTCGGTCTAGGAAACTGTGCTCGAGGAGACCGACATACTTTGAGAGAAGGATAGATAAGGATAGTGGTGAGATTCCGAACCAGCACACACAACAAGAGGAAAGCCATGCTAACCAAACTTGAAACAAGAACAGCAACGGCTGAACCAACATTACTTAACCAAGTAACAGTGCAGAAAGAACGTAGCACAGGGCGGGCGCCCAGTATCCTCTACGGACTACGATAAAAGGATTTACCAGTAGGTAATTAAAATCCTATTTTCTCTTACGTCCTAGAGCATACTGGGGTCCATTTAGTACCATGGGGATGTACCAAACCGGGTGGGAGAGTGCTGAGGTTCCCGCAGAACTGATTGGCCTCTCAGGACCTTCAGTTTGGTCAAAGTATCGAACTTGTAGAACTTAGCAAACGTGTTTGAACCAGACCAAGTAGCTGCTCGACAGAGCTGTAAAGCCGAGACACCCCGGGCAGCTGCCCAGGAAGAACCCACCGACCTAGTAGAGTGGGCCTGTACAGATTTTGGACACAGCTAACATGCCATGGAATAAGCATGCTGAATAGTAATCCTGATCCAGCGTGCAATGGACTGCTTTGAAGCAGGACACCCAATTTTAGTAGGATCATAAAGAACAAACAGCGAGTCAGATTTTCTGAGACATACTGTTCTCTTTACATACACCTTCAAAGCCCTCACAACATCCAAAGACTTTGAAGTAGCAAAGGTGTCGGTGACCACCGGAACCACAATAGGTTGGTTGATGTGAAATGCGGACACCACTTTAGGAAGAAATTGCTGACGAGTTCTGAGTTCAGCTCCTCATGGAAAATTAAATAGGGACTTTTGTGAGACAAAGCCCCCAGCTTCGACACACATCTTGCTGAAGCCAAGGCCAACAGTGTGACGGTGTTCCACGTAACATATTTTATGTCCACCTCCTGTAATGGTTCAAACCAGTCCAATTGGAGGAACTGCAGCACCACATTGAGATCCCAAGGTGCCGTGGGAGGTACAAAGGGAGGTTGGATGTGCAGAACACCTTTCAAGAACGTCTGGACCTCAGGGAGAGAAGCCAATTGTTTCTGAAAGAAAATGGACAAGGCCGAAATCTGGACTTTTATGGAGCCCAGACGCAGGCCCACATCCATGCCTGCCTGCAGAAAAAGCAGGAAACATCCCAGATGAAATTCCACCGCAGAATAATTTCTGCTCCCACACAAAGAGACGTATTTCTTCCAAACACAATGGTAATGCTTAGACGTTACCCCCTTCCTGGCTTGGATCATAGTCGGGATAACCTTGTGAGGGATCCCTCTCCTGGCTAGAATCAGCCTTTCACCTTCCATGCCGGCAAACATAGCTGCGGTAAGTCCTGAAAGATGAACGGGCCCTGTTGCAGTAGATCCTCATGAAGTGGTAGAGGCCACGGATCTTCGAGGAGCATCTCCAGAAGGTCCGCGTACCAGGCCCTTCTTGGCCAGTCCGGAGAAATGAATATTACTTGAACCCTTCCCTTCCCTTTTTATTCTCTTTCGAATTCTTGGGATCAGAGGAAGTGGAGGAAACACATACACCATCTGATAGACCGATGGAGTCGTCACAGTGTCCACCGCCACTGCCTGTAGGTCTCTCGACCTGGAACAATACCGCTTGAGCATCTTGTTGAGACGAGAGGCCATTATGTCGAACTGTGGATATCCCCATCGAATTGTCAAGCACCTGAACACTTCCGGGTGAAGGCCCCAATCCCCCGGTTGCAGGTCATGTCTGCTGAGAAAGTTTGCTTCCCAGTTGTCTACTCCCAGAATGAAGACCGCTGACAACACCACAGCGTTTCTTTCTGCCCAGAGGAGAATTCTTGACACCTCTGACATTGCTGCTCTGCTTTTCGTTCCTCCCTGTCGGTTTATGTACATCACTGCAGTCACATTGTCCGACTGGACCTGAATGGCCCGATCTTTAAGAAGATGGGAGGCCTGCAGAAGGGCGTTTTATATGGCCCTGAGTTCCAGAATGTTGATTGGAAGGATGACTTCCTGACTTCACCATCTTCCTTTAAACTGCACGCCCTGAGTGACTGCTCCGCAAACGTCTGAGGCTTGCGTCTGTGGTTAACAGAATCCAGTTCTGAATTCCAAACCTCGACGAGGTGAGAAGTCTGTAGCCACCACAGAAGGGAGTTCCTGGCTTTTGGCGACAGACGGATCCTCTGGTACATATGAAGATGAGATCCGGACCATTTGTCCAACAGATCGAGCTGGAAGGGTTGTGCGTGAAACCTTCCATATTGAAGAGCCTCGTAAGATGCCACCATTGTCCCCAGAAGGCGAATGCACAGATGCACCGACACCCGGGTTGGCTTCAGGACATCCCGAACCAACGACTGGATTACCAATGCCCTCTCCAACGGAAGGAACACTTTCTGCGACTCCGTGTCCAGTACTATTCCCAGGAATGGGAGCCTCCTTGTTGGCTCTAGATGAGACTTTGGAAGGTTCAGAATCCATCCGTGATCCTGAAGGAGTTTGCTTGAGAGACCAATGCTGTCCAGCAACCTTTCCCTGGACGGTGCTTTTATCAGTAGATAGTCCAGGTACGGAATTATGTTCACTCCCTGTTTGTGGAGCAGAAACATAATCTCTGCCATTACCTTGGTGAACACCCTCTGTGCCATGGAGAGACCAAATGGCAGGGCCTGGAACTGGTAGTGACCGTTCTGCAATGCAAACCATAGATAAGCCTGATGAGGCGGCCAGATCGGAATGTGAAGGTACGCATCCTTGATGTCCAGAGACACTAGGAATTCCCCCTCCTCCAGACCTGAGATTACCGCTCTCAGAGACTCCATCTTGAATTTGAACACTCGTAAGTACGGGTTCAAAGACTTGAGGTTCAGAATCGGTCTTATCGAACCGTCCGGCGGTTTCGGTACTACAAACAAGTTGGAGTAGTACCCCTTGTTGAGCACATGAGGTGGAACTGGAACAATGACCTGAGTTTGTACCAGTTTTTGGATGGCATGCTGTAAAGTAATATTTGCCTCTTGTGAAGCTGGTAATCTTGATTTGAAGAAACTGTGAGGTGGGAGCTTTTGGAACTCCAGTCTGTAGCCCTAGGAAATAAGATCTATGACCCAGGGATCCTGGCACAAACGTGACCAGATCTGACTGAAGAATTGTAGGCGGGCTCCCACCTGACAGCATTCCAGGCATTGCGGTCCACAGTCATGCTGAAGTCTTTGAGGAAGCAGAGCCTGAGCTCTGCAGTTGCTGGTTTGCGTGGTTTACCTCTTGCGCCGCTGGAGGACGTAGAAGCACCTCTGGATTTGCCCTTGAACTTGGCCATCTGAAAGGACTGTAACTTAGAAGCTGAATAAGTCTTCTTGTTTGGGGGAGCTGCGGAAGGAAGATACCTAGACTTATCCGCAGTAGCTGTGGAGATCCATTTGTCTAGTTCATCTCCAAACAAGGCCTCTCCTTTGAATGGTAGGCCTTCCACGCCTTTCCTGGAGTCCGCGTCGGCAGTCCACTGGCGTAGCCACAAGCCCCTGCGTGCCGCCACTGCCATAGCGGTGGTGCGTGCGTTAAGCAAGCCTATCTCTTTTATGGCTTCCACCATAAAGTTTTCAGAGTCCTGTATATGCTGCAGGAGTAACATATTAACATAGTATTTGAGGTTGAATAGAGGCAAATTAATGTTTAATGACTAATTAGCTACTATAACTCATGTTAGCCCCGGATTAACCACGTCAGTATTTTAAGTCTTATAACCTTGGATAGCTTTTTCATTCAGAAATGTATCCATTCCTTTTTTAAATCCAATTACAGAGTCCGCCATTACCACCTTCCCTGGCAGGGAATTCCACATCCTGATTGCCCTAACAGTGAAGAACCCTTTCCTCCGTTGCGTTCAGAACTTTCTCTCCTCCAGTCGCAGCGAGTGCCCACGTGTCCTAAACTGTGTTCTTTTAATAAATTATTACTCTGATAACTCTTTGTGATGTCCCTTTACATATTTGAAGATATTAATAATATCTCCTCTTAGGCGCCTCTTTTCTAGTGTATACATATTCAGCCTAGTAAGTCTTTCCTTATAGTCCAGTCCTACTAGGCCTTTAATCAATTTAGTAGCTCGCCTTTGAACACTTTCGAGTTCGCTGATGTCTTTTTTATACAATGGTGCCCAAAACGGAACACAATATTCCAGGTGCGGACATACCAATGCCTTATACAGCGGCATGATTACATCCGAGTCCCTTGTCTCAATTCCCCTTTTTATGCACGATAGCACCTTACTTGCCTTCTTTACTGCATTTTGACATTGTGTACGGTTATTAAGCCTATTATCAATGAATACCCCCAAATCTTTTTCCAACTTTATTTCCCCTAGGCGTTCCCCATTTAATATGTAGGATGCAAGTTTGTTTTTAGTCCCAAAATGCATAATCTTGCATTTGTCTGTATTGAACCTCATTTTCCATTTAGACGCCCAGAGTTCAAGTTTAGATAGATCATTCTGCAAGGACTCCACATCCAATTCTGAATTAATTACCTTACACAGTTTAGTATCATCTGCAAAGATTGACACTGTGCTTTCCAGGCCTATTTCTAGGTCATTGATAAATATGTTGAACAGTAGTGGTCCAAGTATGGACCCTTGTGGTATTCCGCTGACTACTGGGGACCAGGTTGAGGACTTCCCGTTGACCACTGCTCGCTGTACCCTGCTATCCAACCAGCTGCTTATCCATGTGCAAATAGTTTTTCCTAGGCCAATCTCCTTTAATTTGATCATCAGTCTCCTGTGAGGAACTGTATCGAAGGCTTTTGCAAAATCTAGGAAGACCACATCCACTGCTTTTCCTTGATCAAGATTATTGCTCACTTCCTCGTAGAAGCTAATTAAGTTAGTCTGACATGACCTGTCCCTCACAAACCCATGCTGGTCCTTGCTAAAAATCCTAGCGGACTTTAGATACTCCTGTATGACGTCCCTTAGAATTCCTTCCAATATTTTCCCCACTTTAGATGTTAAACTAAATGATCTGTAGTTTCCCGGAAGATTTTTGGATCCCTTTTTAAATAATGGCACTACCTCAGCTATACGCCAATCCTTTGGTACCATGCCTGATCTAATTGAACTATTGAAAATCAAGTATAAAGGTCGTGCTAGTTGTGAATTAAGCTCCATAAGAACCCTCGGGTGAAATCCACCAGGACCAGGTGATTTATTAATCTTAATTTTGCTTTGGCCCTCATTCCGAGTTGTTCGCTCGTTATTTTCCTTCGCATCGGTGCGATTTTCCGCTAACTGCGCATGCGCAATGTTCGCACTGCGGCTGCGCCAAGTAAATTTGCTAAGAAGTTTGGTATTTTACTCACGGCATTACAAGGTTTTTTCTTCGTTCTGGTGATCGGAGTGTGATTGACAGGAAGTGGGTGTTTCTGGGCGGAAACTGGCCGTTTTATGGGTGTGTGTGAAAAAAAAGCTGCCGTTTCTGGGAAAAAACGCGGGAGTGGCTGGAGAAACGGGGGAGTGGCTGGGCGAACGCTGGGTGTGTTTGTGACGTCAAACCAGGAACGAAACTGACTGAACTGATCGCAGTGACAGAGTAAGTGTCGAGCTACTCAGAAACTGCTAAGAAATTTCTATTCGCAATTTTGAGAATCTTTCGTTTGCAATTCTGCTAAGCTAAGATTCACTCCCAGTAGGCGGCGGCTTAGCGTGTGCAATGCTGCTAAAAGCAGCTTGCGAGCGAACAACTCGGAATGAGGGCCTTAGTCTCTCCCGGACTACTTCTTCGGTTAAACAAGTATCTAACCATGAATCATTACTGTCACAATTGTTATGCTCTACTCCCACCATCCGTTCTTCACTGGTGAATACTGATGAAAAGAATTTGTTCAGTATTTCCGCTTTTATTTCATCATCATTTATCAATTCTCCTAATTCATCTTTTAATGGACCTATATTCTCCTTTTTTAACCTATTACCGTTTATGTATTTAAAAAACTTTTTAGGATTGGTTTTGCTCTCTATAGCGATTTGCTTTTCATTTTCCATTTTAGCTTATTGCTTTTTTTATTACACTCCTTGTAATACTCGAAAGACTCCTCCTTTCCATTAGATTTAAATGCTTTGAAAGACCGCTTTTTTTTAAATCCATTTCTGCCTTAACCTTCTTGTTAAGCCACATCGGTTTGAGTTTAATACTCCTGCGTTTACTGCCCATGGGAATAAAGTTATGAATATTGCTATCCGGCAACCCTTTTAAAACATCCCACATTTCCGAAGTGTTCTTGTTATTAAACTAGTAAAACGACCCCCCCCCCCCCTAAACAAGGAATCTAACTCCTCAATTCGGTTACCTGACCATTTTGCAATGGCTTTTGTGATCCACGCACATGCAATAGTGGGTCTTTGGGCCACCCCAGCAGCTGTGTACAATGATTTGAGTGTAGTCTCAATTTTACGATTGGCCGTGTCTTTTAGGGAGGCTGCACCAGGAACAGGCAATACAATTTTTCGTGACAGCCTAGAGACTGATGTGTCCACTATCGGTGGATTTTCCCATTTTTTCCTATCCTCCAGAGGAAAGGGAAAAGATGAGAGTAACCTTTCAAGGATCTGAAATTTCTTATCAGGATTAACCCACGGTTCTTCAAACAGGGTATTCAATTCCTTTGACACAGGAAAAGTGACTGAGGACTTATTTTTTACATTAAAATAAGATTCCTCACACTCCTCTGACACCTTATCAGGAATATGCAGAACATCTCTATAAGAGCCTCTATTCCCTGTGACAGAGCTGCATCCCCCCCTCCAAGTCCAGATTGCAGGATATGGGCCAGAGATCGCTTTTTCGAGACAAATGGGAGGGGATTGAGACGCTGTTTTGGGGACTGAGTCTCTGTTCATAAACTCATCCACAGTCTGTTTTAAGTGTTGCATCTCTTTCTCATTGCGGGACAATTTTGTAGAAAGAGTGGAGATCATTCCTTTAAGAGAATTAACCCACTCCAGTTCTGCCCCGCTAGCCTGTGAACCCTGAGTACCCAGTAGTGAGCCCCCTGGTGAAGAGGAACATTCCGCTGTACAAGAAACACACTCTTTGCCTGACATATTGTAAATGTGACAGTACACACACACACACACAGGAAAAGGTTAAGCACAAGTAACCCACAAGGAGCCCTTCAGGGAGACACAGAGTTGATTGGAGCCAGCCCCCACCGCGCCCTTGCTGCTAATGCCAAGCTTAGCCGGGTCGCAGACTAAGTACCCTGATAGGGCACTTAGTACACTAATAGTCGCTCCCCCCCTGTTATGACCCCCTGGTACCGCTGAGGTAATTTGGAGTCACAACGAAGTAGCTGCGCATCCCTGTCAGTCAGCGTCTGTGTCCACTGCAGAGGGAAAATGGCGCTTGTGAGCTGCTGGATCCTCTCATAGTGAAGCCCCACCCCTTCAATGGCACGCGGTCTTCCCGCTTTTTTTTTTATGCTGGCTGAGGTAATTTGTGTGATTAAAATGGAGCAGAACCGGTTTAAGGCTGTGTTTGCCAGTTTGGGTACTGTGTACAGTGTACTGAGACGCAGTCGTGTACTGTGTCTGGAGATGCATTCCGCCCCATTTAGAAGCCGTGCGTCTCCGTACCCTCGTTCCGCCATAATTGCCGGTGCCTCACTAACCGGGACGCCGGCTCAGTACTCACCACTCTTCATTCTTCTGGCTCTCTTAGGGGTGGTGGCGTGCTGCGGGAATGTACGCTAGCCATGGTGGGGCTTGCGAATAGCTCCCTCAGAAGTTCAGTGTCCTGTCAGCTGGGAACGGGACCATTAACCCTTCAAGAGGTAGGGCCGCCGCCGCCCCCCCCCCCCCCCCCCTGTCCCCCCCATATAAGCTCCACGAAGCAGGCAGTGTCAACCTGCCTGAAAATAACAAACATGGTAGGAGTGGCATAGAAGGAGGAGCCAGCCCAAGCTATCAAATTCTTAAAGTCAGCATGGCTCCTAGTGGACCCGTCTATACCCCATGGTACTAAATCGACCCCAGTGTCCTCTAGGACGTAAGAGAAAATAAGAATTTACTTACCGATAATTCTATTTCTCATAGTCCGTAGTGGATGCTGGGGACTCCGTAAGGACCATGGGGAATAGCGGCTCCGCAGGAGACTGGGCACATCTAAAGAAAGCTTTAGGACTATCTGGTGTGCACTGGCTCCTCCCCCTATGACCCTCCTCCAAGCCTCAGTTAGGATACTGTGCCCGGACGAGCGTACACAATAAGGAAGGATTTTGAATCCCGGGTAAGACTCATACCAGCCACACCAATCACACCGTATAACCTGTGATCTGAACCCAGTTAACAGCATGATAACAGAGGAGCCTCTGAAAGATGGCTCACAACAATAATAACCCGATTTTTGTAACAATAACTATGTACAAGTATTGCAGACAATCCGCACTTGGGATGGGCGCCCAGCATCCACTACGGACTATGAGAAATAGAATTATCGGTAAGTAAATTCTTATTTTCTCTAACGTCCTAAGTGGATGCTGGGGACTCCGTAAGGACCATGGGGATTATACCAAAGCTCCCAAACGGGCGGGAGAGTGCGGATGACTCTGCAGCACCAAATGAGAGAACTTTAGGTCCTCCTCAGCCAGGATATCAATTTTGTAGAATTTTACAAACGTATTTGCTCCTGACCAAGTAGCTGCTCGGCAAAGTTGTAAAGCCGAGACCCCTCGGGCAGCCGCCCAAGATGAGCCCACCTTCCTTGTGGAGTGGGCATTTACAGATTTTTGGCTGTGGCAGGCCTGCCACATAATGTGCAAGCTGAATTGTACTACAAATCCAACGAGCAATAGTCTGCTTAGAAGCAGGAGCACCCAGCTTGTTGGGTGCATACAGGATAAACAGCGAGTCAGATTTCCTGACTCCAGCCGTCCTGGAAACATATATTTTCAGGGCACTGACAACGTCTAGCAACTTGGAGGCCTCCAAGTCCCTAGTAGCCGCAGGCACCACCAATAGGTTGGTTCAGGTGAAACGCTGAAACCACCTTGGGGAGAAATTGAGGACGAGTCCTCAATTCCGCCCTGTCCGAATGGAAAATCAGATAAGGGCTTTTTTCAGGATAAAGCCGCCCATTCTGACACGCGCCTGGCCCAGGCCAGGGCCAACAGCATGACCACTTTTCATGTGAGATATTTTAACTCCACAGATTTAAGTGGTTCAAACCAATGTGACTTTTGGAACCCAAAACTACATTGAGATCCCAAAGTGCCACTGGAGGCACAAAAGGAGGCTGTATATGCAGTACCCCTTTTACAAACGTCTGAACTTCAGGGACTGAAGCTAGTTCTTTTTTGGAAGAAAATTGACAGGGACGAAATTTGAACCTTAATGGACCCCAATTTCAGGCCCATAGACACTCCTGTTTGCAGGAAATGTAGGAATCGACCCAGTTGAATTTCCTCCGTCGGGCCTTACTGGCCTCGCACCACGCAACATATTTTCGCCAATTGCGGTGATAATGTTTTTGCTGTTACATCCTTCCTGGCTTTGATCAGGATAGGGATGACTTCATCTGGAATGCCTTTTTTTTTTTTTTTTTTTCCTTCAGGATCTGGCGTTCAACCGCCATGCCGTCAAACGCAGCCGCGGTAAGTCTTGGAACAGACAGGGTCCTTGCTGGAGCAGGTCCCTTCTTAGAGGTAGAGGCCACGGATCTTCCGTGAGCATCTCTTGAAGTTCCGGTTACCAAGTTCTTCTTGGCCAATCCGGAACCACGAATATAGAGCTTACTCCTCTCCATCTTATCAATCTCAGTACCTTGGGTATGAGAGGCAGAGGAGGGAACACATACCCTGACTGGTACACCCACGGTGTTACCAGAGCGTCTACAGCTTATTGCCTGAGGGTCCCTGGACCTGGCGCAATACCTGTCGAGTTTTTAATCATGTGGAAGACTTCTGGGTGAAGTCCCCACTCTCCCGGGTGGAGGTCGTGCTGAGGAAGTCTGCTTCCCAGTTGTCCACTCCCGGAATGAATACTGCTGACAGTGCTATCACATGATTTTCCGCCCAGCGAAGAATCCTTGCAGCTTCTGCCATTGCCCTCCTGCTTCTTGTGCCACCCTGTCTGTTTACGTGGGTGACTGCCGTGATGTTGTCCGACTGGATCAACACCGGCTGACCTTGAAGCAGAGGTCTTGCTAAGCTTAGAGCATTGTAAATGTCCCTTAGCTTCAGGATATTTATGTGAAGTGATGTCTCCAGGCTTGACCATAAGCCCTGGATATTCCTTCCCTGTGTGACTGCTCCCCAGCCTCGCAGGCTGGCATCCGTGGTCACCAGGACCCAGTCCTGAATGCCTAATCTGCGGCCCTCTAGAAGATGAGCACTCTGCAACCACCACAGGAGGGACACCCCTGTCCTTGGTGACAGGGTTATCCGCTGATGCATCTGAAGATGCGACCCGGACCATTTGTCCAGTAGGTTCCACTGGAAAGTCTTGCGTGGAATCCCGAATGGGATTGCTTCGTAGGAAGCCACCATTTTTACCCAGAACCCTTGTGCATTGATGCACTGAGACTTGGTTCGGTTTTAGGAGGTTCCTGACTGGCTCGGATAACTCCCTGGCTTTCTCCTCCGGGAGAAACACCTTCTTTCTGGACTGTGTCCAGGATCATCCCTAGGAACAGAAGACAAGTCGTCGGAACCAGCTGCGATTTTAGAATATTGAGAATCCAATCGTGCTGCCGCAACACTACCTGAGATAGTGCTACACCGGTCTCCAACTGTTCCCTGGATCTTACCCTTATCAGGGAATCGTCCAAGTAAAGGATAACTACAATTCCCTTCCTTCGAAGGAATATCATCATTTCGGTCATTACCTCAGTAAAGACCCGGGGTGCTGTGGACCATCCCTACGGCAGCGTCTGAACTGATAGTGACAGTTCTGTACCATAACCTGAGATACCCTTGGTGAGAAGGGTAAATTTTGACATGAAGGTAAGCATCCTTGATGTCCCGAGACATCATGTAGTCCCCTTCTTCCAGGTTTGCAATCACTGCTCTGAGTGACTCAATTTTGAATTTGAACCTCTGTATGTAAGTGTTCAAAGATTTTAGATTTTAAAATCGGTCTCACCGAGCCGTCTGGCTTCGGTACCACAATAGTGTGGAATAATACCCCGTTCCCTGTTGCAGGAGGGGTACCTTAATTATCACCTGCTGGGAATACAGCTTGTGAATGGCTTCCAAAACTGCCTCCCTGTCAGCGGGAGACGTCGGTAAAACAGACTTTTGGAAACGGCGAGGGGAATACGTCTCGAATTCCAATTTGTACCCCTGAAATATTACCTGAAGGATCCAGGGGTCTACTTGCGAGTGAGCCCACTGCGCACTGAAATTCACTGAGAACGGGCCCCCACCGTGCCTGAACTTGTAAAGCCCTAGCGTCATACTGAGGGCTTGGCAGAGGCGGAAAAGGGTTTCTGTTCCTGGGAACTGGCTGATCTCTGCAGCCATTTTTCTCTCCCTCTGTCACGAGCAGAAAAGAGGAACCCTTTTGTCCGCTTGCCAACCAGGACTGCGCCTGATAATACGGCGTCTTATTTTGAGAGGCGACCTAGGGTACATCCCCTTTTTTAAGGCAATACTTCCAAATGCCGTTTGGAATCCCTGACCACTTTACTGGTAGAATACAACGCACTTATACTTGATGCCAGTCGGCAAATATTCCGCTGTGCATCATGCATATATAGAAATGCATCTTTTAATTGCTCTATAGGCAATAATATACTGTCCTTATCTAGGATATCAATATTTCCAGTCAGGGAATCCGACCACGCCAACCCAGCACTGCACATCCAGGCTGAGGCGATTGCTGGTCGCAGTATAACACCAGTATGTGTGTAAGTACATTTTAGGATACCCTCCTGCTTTTTATCAGCAGGATCCTTAAGGGCGGCCATCTCAAGAGAGGGTAGAGCCCTTGTTCTTACAAGCGTGTGAGCGCCTTATCCCCTGTAGGGGGTGTTTCCCAACGCACCCTAACCTCTGGCGGGAAAAGGTATACTGCCAATAACTTTTTAGAATTATCAATTGTCATCGGGGGGAAACCCACGCATCATCACACACCTCATTTTATTTTTCAGATTCAGGAAAACTACAGGAAGTTTTTCCTCACCAAACATAATACCCCTTTTTTGGTGGTATTCATATTATCAGAAAAGTGTAAACATTTTCCATTGCATCAATCATGCAATGTGTGGCCCTATTGGAAATCACGGTTGTCTCTTCACCGTCGACACAGGAGTCAGTATCCGTGTCGGCGTCTGTATCTGAGGTAACGGGCGCTTTAAAGCCCCTGTATGAGACGTCTGGACATGCACAAGCTGAGTAGCCGGCTGTCTCATGTCAACCACTGTCTTTTATACAAAGCTGACACTGTCACGCAATTTCAACAGTATATCCACTCAGGTGTCGACCCCCTAGGGGGTGACAACACTATTACAGACACTCTACTCCGTCTCCACATCATTTTTCTCCTCATACATGTCGACACCAACGTACCGACACACAGCACACACACAGGGAATGCTCTGATAGAGGACAGGACCCACTAGCCCTTTGGGGAGACAGAGGGAGAGTTTGCCAGCACACACCAGAGCGCTATATATATACAGGGATAACCTTATATAAGTGTATTTCCCTTTATAGCTGCTGTATTGTTTATACTGCGCCTAATTTGTGCCCCCCTCTCTTTTTTAACCCCTTTCTGTAGTGTAGTGACTGCAGGGGAGAGCCAGGGAGCTTCCCTCCAACTGAGCTGTGAGGGAAAATGGCGCCAGTGTGCTGAGGAGATAGGCTCCGCCCCTTTCTCGGCGTCCTTATCATCCGTTTTTCTGTATGTTTTGGCAGGGGTTAAATGCATCCATATAGCCCAGGAGTTATATGTGATGCATTTATTTTAGCCATATAAGGTTTTTATCGATTTATTGCGTCTCAGGGCGCTGCCCCCCCAGCGCCCTGCACCCTCAGTGACCGGAGTGTGAAGTGTGCTGAGAGCAATGGCGCACAGCTGCGGTGCTGTGCGCTACCTTATCTGAAGACAGGATCGTCTTCTGCCGCCGATTTCACCGGACCTCTTCGCTCTTCTGGCTCTGTAAGGGGGCCGGCGGCGCGGCTCCGGGACCCATCCAGGCTGAACCTGTGATCGTCCCTCTGGAGCTAATGTCCAGTAGCCTAAGAAACCCGATCCACTCTGCACGCAGGTGAGTCCGTTTCTTCTCCCCTTAGTCCCACGATGCAGTGAGCCTGTTGCCAGCAGGTCTCACTGAAAATAATAAACCTAAACTAAAACTTTCACAAAGAGCTCAGGAGAGCCCCTAGTGTGCACCCTTCTCGTCGGGCACAGAAATCTAACTGAGGCTTGGAGGAGGGTCATAGGGGGAGGAGCCAGTGCACACCAGATAGTCCTAAAGCTTTCTTTAGATGTGCCCAGTCTCCTGCGGAGCCGCTATTCCCCATGGTCCTTACGGAGTCCCCAGCATCCACTTAGGACGTTAGAGAAATAACCCCTATTACACGTCCATATATTTTACTGCAGAGATATACCTGTGTTTCCTTTAAATCCACTTGCACATTATCAGTTTTGGAGAAAGGTATAAAGAGGCCAACAAAGTCCTTTTATTGAATGGCAAATGTTACTGCATTAAAACGCTCTCTTTCTAGTGTGTAAATGTGGGACTACCTTGTTACAGTCTCCTGCTACTGCTCATTGTATCCCTATTTTCATATTTTAGTCCTCTTAAGCTATGCAGAAGAATTATTTTTGTTTGCAGATAGTGTGGACTGTAGGATGGTTCCAAGACAATTGTATTATTGATTCCAGTGGTATTGGAAACATACAACGTCATCTGGTTTTCTACTCTTAGAAAGTTTATTAGTATATGGAGTTCTAAAAGTTCTTACCTCTCCTTTCTGTCCAACACCGCCAAATGGTCCCTACAAATTAAAATGAAGAGAAAGAAATTATCATTATTTATGACAATGGAGCCTAAACTGTCCGCTTTCCATTGCTTTGGGGCCCAGTGAGAGGAGTTTCTGACTGAAAATCCTAGCCGCTACAAACGCCTTTATATATGAAGTCTTACAGCATCCTGTGGTTTTCAGGGTGAAGGGAGCCATTTTGTGGAGTGACCAGGTCAATATATATGAAAATGTAACCTAAGAATTCCCTTTGTACTAGTGACATCACTGAGATATGATATAGTTTGTGTCGCAGGCTTTAGTAATTCTTATTGAATTTACAATTGGAATATTGATTGGTAAAGCCAACACATTTGATGTCTCCACTGTCCATAGGGGACAAACGGGATTCAGTAATTGGGTTGTAACACTATAAACCAGTGTACATCATAACAACAAGAGAAAGACACTTCTAATACAATCAGAGTTCCCCAGTGCAGTTCACAAATCCTCTATAACCTGCTGCCGATATGTGAAGATAAATAGAGCACATGCATTAATGGAAATTATAACTGAAAATGTATATAGGCACTACACAGTTAATTGCACTCATCACATACCAGCTCTCCTTTATCTCCTGGAAGTCCATCGGAACCAGCAATGCCCTGAAAGTGAAACATGACATGTGAGATCACTGGAGGCTGCATGTATTACGAGGATATTATGAGGACCGCTACATGTTTGTTTTCTTTATCATTACACCTCTACAACAGATCTGCGGTTACGTAATATTGTAGCAAATACACAGGCCTATTTGTTGTATCCAAAAGCAGAGACAAAGAGGATTTTTATACTTTCATCCTTTTCTTTGAGTCCATTGACACTGGAAACAATGGGTATAATGGTTTAACCAGGAGTGCAGGTACTTTAAATGTGAAAATCTATCCACAGCTCATCCTCCTATATGCTCCATGCCTGACAGGATAAAGGGGAGAATAAAGAATATCCTATACCATGAAACAACAGAAGCATAAACTAGATGCGTCCTCATACATCTTGCCGCAATACGCCATGCAGCGCAGTGAGTGAGCTGCTGGGTCCAGTGCAACTCTGCTAACGCCTGGCATCTTTTTTTGGCGAAAATGCGTGTTAGTTGTAACCCAATGTGACTAGGACACACGAGATTGTACTGAATAATTTGATATATTATATTGTTTGTATACAGATTCAGAGACTCCGTCGCACACAATATACAATTGTGATATATTAAATTAATCAGCACAATCTCCTTGTGAGACCTAGTTACATTGCATTGTGACTAAGACACTTTGTTGGGCAAAAAAAGAAGCCTGACGTTAGAAGATTCTCGTGCAACCTGGCGTGACAAGTGGGGCTGTTTTATCATAACTGCAGCAAAGCTGTATGAGGACACATCTGTATGGGACATCACCTGGTTGTCGGTTCATACATTCACCTGATTCTACTGGTTTCATGTGTCTGTATCCAGTGATGCCAACATTGGAAGTAAGAAGCTTTGCGCTGATTTCACTGAGCTTACCCCATGTGGTGGCAACTTTGGGACATTACCAAAAACTCCACTGTCCCAAAGTGGACTCAAATCTTTTTTTTTTTTAAATTACATGTAAAAATCCTCTTTTCTTTTTAATCCCAGCATTGTGTCCTCTACCCAAAAGTATTAAGTGTTGGGATTGGGGACTCAGCAACTCAGGTACAGGAATAGCACCTTAAAGCCATAGCCACATCATACAGTACATGAAGAAATTTCTTTCTACCAAAATCAGCAACCCACACTCACCTACCCATTGCCCTGAGTTCATTCTGTCCTGTTAGTGTGGATAAGGTCTTGTCACTCCTCTCTTATTCTGTTCCTAGGTCCACACTCACCTACCAAGCTCCCCACCCTCCACCTTAATGTCAGACTCACTCTCACCACTGGCAGTCTCCCTACTGCCTTCAGATATATAGCTTACGCTGCTGCGATCATCCTGGCAGTGTAAATGCTAAAATAGTCAAATGATTCAATTGCTGTCTTGTGTACAAAGACGTCCACTGCTGACATCTCACATCCGCCGCTCATGTACAAATATCAGAAACATCAGCCACACATCAGACCTCAGAGTCGGTCAATGTGGCCTCAGACTGAGCGTCTCAGCTAAGATACACTGGCTCTCCGCTGCTGCAAACTAATTCACAGTGCACCACTTAAACCGACCCAGAAAACAGTCCCAGACATGCCTGTTTTTCTAGCCCTCCCGTCCCCTGTTTTACTTCCCCAAACACTGGCTACCTGTCACTCACTTGGCAAATAACTCCTCTGTGCGACCACTGTCGCAAGAGCATCCAAGCACGTGCAGTGCGACTCTGACGCATGAGCAGTGGCAAAAAAAATCACTCGCCTGCAAACTAAATCAACATTGTATGCTCTGCTGAATCAGGCGTAATGTAACAGATTCAATAGATTTGATTGGTAAAAGTGCAGCGCATGGAAAACATGTAAAAATTAAATGCCGGTTTCCACGCATTTTTACCCATGTTGCTAGCAAATGTGTGTGGATGAGCACTAAATGTCATTTTTAAACATGTGTACAAGTTATCTTATCAATTAGGGATCAAAATATAAATAAACCCCCAAACATCTCTACACTTACCTGACTGCCCTTTGGTCCTGCAACTCCTACGGGACCCTGGAAAAGGGAATTGTTTTTAAAGTTAATTTATTGCATCATGTAACACATTCCTGCCGCAGTCGGTGTCCACTTCCCTTTGTCTTTAACAGGAAAACTTATTCCACTAATTGCCAACTAACTGACGGACCTAATGTGGGATTAAAGGCTTCATTTGCGGTGTGTACAGTAAAGTTCAGGACACCTTACAATGGTATAAACAAAGTCTGCTGGCTTTTAATGGGCATGCAATTATTTCTGGATAGTTAGGTGGAGGCCAGTCAGGTTCCACTGCTCCAAACACATCACATCAGGTTTGTAGAGACTAAACCCTTTCATAGCAAGGGGTGCTGCAGCCCCCTTCCAAATTCCCCAATTAAAAGAAGATAAATATTCACCACATATAGCAAAAAACTCTGGATAGATTCACTAATGCATCAAAACCCTAAACAGTTCCACATATTGGAAAATGTACAATCTACTACAAGTCGTTTCTGTATTAGTGGTCACCAAGGAGCCCCCTGAGCGAGTGCTTCTATATCTGTATCTTAATCATTTACAGTAGCAGGTGGTTTATTAATAACGTTCCCTAAGGGACATTGAAGTGGTAACATCAGAAATCACTATACAAATATATGTATAGAACAGGGAATTTCAATTTAAGTAGCAACACGATAGATGACAATATAACTATTATCTGTTCGCTGCTTTGCCCTGTATTACCCAACATTTTGTCTCATAAACGAGTAATTCAGACTCAGCTGGAGTGGAGTAGTGTGGGTTGGATTTATAATGTGAATTTTGTGCCTGTGTTCCAGTTTCTTACCCGTTCCCCAAATCCACCACGAATTCCAGTAGGACCTGGTAAGCCGGGGTCACCAATGTTGCCTTTTGGCCCCTGACATGGCAAAACAAAACATTTCAGTGTTAGCGTTAAATGAATAGCTTCAACGTTTTCCAACCCCACCCCCACCCCCCCCACACACACAAAATCTGTCATTATGCAGCTAATAGTTACAGTAGGTATGCGGTTAACATCCCGGCGGTCAGGATACAGACGCTAGAATCCCAACAACCCGCCAAAGCGTTGGCAGTTGGAATACCAACACAAGCCCGGAATTCACGCTTGGGTGGTGGTCCATGCCACCACCCGAGGGGGAATATAATAGTGTGGCATACAAATGCATGGCGAGCGCAGCTAGCCAGTGAGGGGACACGCTGCGCTTGCTGCCGGGATTACGCCTGTCGGGATCCCGGCGTTGGTCTACTGACCGCCGAGATTCCATACCGATCCTACAATATACGTATATAATAATTAACTGCCAATTGTAAAACATTTTAGAACCCAACAAGCCATTTTACCTTGACTGGAAAGACACCTTAGATGTAAAATATTTGACATGAACAAAAAAAGAATATCTGAGGATCACGATGAAGAGAGAGGCTTAGGATCTGATAGAGAATTTCCTGGTTACAGATTATACCTTGGGTGTTTGCACTCTGCACATGCTCCAGAATGGATTGTACTATGAGTGACACAGGGGCAGATGTATTAAGCCTGGAGAAGTGATAAAGCAGTGATAAGTGCAAGGTGATAACGCACCAGCCAATCAGCTTCAATATGTAAATCGACAGTTAGGAGCTGATTGGCTGGTGCGTTATTACCTTGCACTTATCACTGGTTTATAACTCCTCCAGGCTTAATACATCTGCCCCACAGAGTCATACTCCGATGCACCTTGTAACTGGAGGAGTGCTACTGGATTGTAACTGGGTGATTAAACAGAACGACTATGTAAAGTTGTGCATATGCGGAGGCATTTGTATTGTTAGCCCTATATTTTGCATCAGTGATTCAGGCTATCTGACCCTATGGATGTGTGCAACCCTGCATATGGACAAATACACGTGAAATGAAAGAGCAATTCCACTATATTTATTAGAGGAGATAGAATTCATTACAAAAAAAAAATGACATTAAATGATCCTTATGAGTGTGATCCAACGGTTATAACAGGTATGGGGCTGGACTGGCCATCTGGCACTTTTGGCAAATGCCAGAAGGGCTGATGACCCAGTTTGGGTATCCGTAGGGCACCGCGGAAGGGGTTGCAGTCAGTTTACCTCCAATCAAAATCCCGACGTTCAAAATCCCGACACCAATTGACCGATGGTCAAAATCCCGACAAGGTCAAAATCCCGACATGGACAAAATACCGACATTTAAAATACAGACAAGGTCAAAATACCGACATGTAAAATGCAGACAGGTCAAAATACCGACATGAGTTTTTCATGAGTTTTTTCATTGAAACCGACTTGTTCATACTTTACCATCCCAGTGGACCTGGAGGGGGAATATAATAGTGTGCCGAGCGTAGCGAGGCACCGTGCCCGAAGCATGGCGAGCGGAAGCGGTACACTTTATATGGTGTCCATGTTGACTTAAGTCGACATACACACAAAAAACAACAAGAAAATGTGTCGGTATTTTGACCTGTCGGCATTATACATGTCGGTATTTTGACCTTGTCGGTATTTTAAATGTCGGTATTTTGTCCATGTCGGTATTTTGACCTTGTCGGGATTTTGACCATCTGTAAATTGGTGTCGGGATTTTGATTGGAGGTATTTCATACCGATCCCCCCCGGAAGCACCGTCTCCCAGGAGGCACTGTGCTCAGCAGGTGGAGTTTCATGTGCGGCCGCGTTGTTGCGTTATGACGCACCCAGGCTGGATATGATATAGCAGAATCATTTATTATTATTATTTCTCTGACGTCCTAAGTGGATGCTGGGGACTCCGTCAGGACCATGGGGAATAGCGGCTCCGCAGGAGACAGGGCACAAAAATAAAAGCTTTAGGATCAGGTGGTGTGCACTGGCTCCTCCCCCTATGACCCTCCTCCAAGCCTCAGTTAGATTTTTGTGCCCGGCCGAGAAGGGTGCAATCTAGGTGGCTCTCCTAAAGAGCTGCTTAGAGTAAAAGTTTTGTTAGGTTTTTTTATTTTCAGTGAGTCCTGCTGGCAACAGGCTCACTGCATCGAGGGACTTAGGGGAGAGAAGTGAACTCACCTGCGTGCAGGATGGATTGGCTTCTTAGGCTACTGGACACCATTAGCTCCAGAGGGAGTCGGAACACAGGTCTCACCCTGGGGTTCGTCCCGGAGCCGCGCCGCCGACCCCCTTGCAGATGCCGAAAAGTGAAGAGGTCCAGAAACCGGCGGCAGAAGACTTTTCAGTCTTCATAAGGTAGCGCACAGCACTGCAGCTGTGCGCCATTGTTGTCAGCACACTTCATAGCAGCGGTCACTGAGGGTGCAGGGCGCTGGGGGGGGCGCCCTGGGCAGCAATGATAGTACCTTATTCTGGCTAAAAATACATCACATATAGCCCCTGGGGGCTATATGGATGTATTTAACCCCTGCCAGGTCTCAGAAAAACGGGAGAAGAAGCCCGCCGAAAAGGGGGCGGGGCCTATTCTCCTCAGCACACAGCGCCATTTTCCCTCACAGAAATGCTGGTGGGAAGGCTCCCAGGCTCTCCCCTGCACTGCACTACAGAAACAGGGTTAAAACAGAGAGGGGGGGCACTTATTTGGCGATATGACTATATATATTAAAATGCTATAAGGGAAAAACACTTATATAAAGGTTGTCCCTGTATAATTATAGCGTTTTTGGTGTGTGCTGGCAAACTCTCCCTCTGTCTCCCCAAAGGGCTAGTGGGGTCCTGTCCTCTATCAGAGCATTCCCTGTGTGTGTGCTGTGTGTCGGTACGTGTGTGTCGACATGTATGAGGACGATGTTGGTGAGGAGGCGGAGCAATTGCCTGTAATGGTGATGTCACTCTCTAGGGAGTCGACACCGGAATGGATGGCTTATTTAAGGAATTACGTGATAATGTCAACACGCTGCAAGGTCGGTTGACGACATGAGACTGCCGGCAAACCAATTAGTACCTGTCCAGGCGTCTCAAACACCGTCAGGGGCGTTAAAACGTCCTTTTACCTCAGTCGGTCGACACAGACACGGACACTGACTCCAGTGTCGACGGTGAAGAAACAAACGTATTTTCCTTTAGGGCCACACGTTACTTGTTAAGGGCAATGAAGGAGATGTTACATATTTCTGATACTACAAGTACCACAAAAAAGGGTATTATGTGGAGTGTGAAAAAACTACATGTGGTTTTTCCTGAATCAGATAAATTAAATGAAGTGTGTGATGATGCGTGGGTTTCCCCCGATAGAAAATTATTGGCGGTATACCCTTTCCCGCCAGAAGTTATGGCGCGTTGGGAAACACCCCTTAGGGTGGATAAGGCGCTCACACGCTTATCAAAACAAGTGGCGTTACCGTCTCCAGATACGGCCGCCCTCAAGGAGCCAGCTGATAGGAGGCTGGAAAATATCCTAAAAAGTATATACACACATACTGGTGTTATACTGCGACCAGCGATCGCCTCAGCCTGGATGGGCAGCGCTGGGGTGGCTTGGTCGGATTCCCTGACTGGAAATATTGATACCCTTGACAGGGACAGTATTTTATTGACTATAGAGCATTTAAAGGATGCATTTCTATATATGCGAGATGCACAGAGGGATATTTGCACTCTGGCATCAAGAGTAAGTGCGATGTCCATATCTGCCAGAAGATGTTTATGGACACGACAGTGGTCAGGTGATGCAGATTCCAAACGGCACATGGAAGTATTGCCGTATAAAGGGGAGGAGTTATTTGGGGTCGGTCCATCGGACCTGGTGGCCACGGCAACAGCTGGAAAATCCACCTTTTTTACCCCAAGTCACATCTCAGCAGAAAAAGACATCGTCTTTTCAGCCTCAGTCCTTTCGTCCCCATAAGGGCAAGCGGGCAAAAGGCCAGTCATATCTGCCCAGGGATAGAGGTAAGGGAAGAAGACTGCAGCAGGCAGCCCATTCCCAGGAACAGAAGCCTTCCACCGCTTCTGCCAAGTCCTCAGCATGACGCTGGGGCCGTACAAACAGGTGCGGTGGGGGGTCGTCTCAAGAGTTTCAGCACGCAGTGGGCTCACTCGCAAGTGGACCCCTGGATCCTACAAGTAGTATCCCAGGGGTACAGATTGGAAATTCGAGACGTCTCCCCCTCGCAGGTTCCTGAAGTTTGCTTTACCAACGTCTCCCTCCGACAGGGAGGCAGTATTGGAAACAATTCACAAGCTGTATTCCCAGCAGGTGATAATCAAAGTACCCCTCCTACAACAAGGAAAGGGGTATTATTCCACACTATATTGTGGTACTGAAGCCAGACGGCTCGGTGAGACCTATTCTAAATCTGAAATATTTGAACACTTACATACAAAGGTTCAAATCAAGATGGAGTCACTCAGAGCAGTGATAGCGAACCAGGAAGAAGGGGACTATATGGTGTCCCTGGACATCAAGGATGCTTACCTCCATGTCCCAATTTGCCCTTCTCACCAAGGGTACCTCAGGTTCGTGGTACAAAACTGTCACTATCAGTTTCAGACGCTGCCGTTTGGATTGTCCACGGCACCCCGGGTCTTTACCAAGGTAATGGCCGAAATGATGATTCTTCTTCAAAGAAAAGGCGTCTTAATTATCCCTTACTTGGACGATCTCCTGATAAGGGCAAGGTCCAGAGAACAGTTGGAGGTCGGAGTAGCACTATCTCAAGTAGTTCTACGACAGCACAGGTGGATTCTAAATATTCCAAAATCGCAGCTGTCTCCGACGACACGTCTGCTGTTCCTAGGGATGATTCTGGACACAGTCCAGAAAAAGGTGTTTCTCCCGGAGGAGAAAGCCAGGGAGTTATCCGAGCTAGTCAGGAACCTCCTAAAACCAGGAAAAGTGTCAGTGCATCATTGCACAAGGGTCCTGGCAAAAATGGTGGCTTCTTACGAAGCGATTCCATTCGGCAGATTTCACGCAAGAACTTTTCAGTGGGATCTGCTGGAAAAATGGTCCGGATCGCATCTTCAGATGCATCAGCGGATAACCCTGTCTCCAAGGACAAGGGTGTCTCTTCTGTGGTGGCTGCAGAGTGCTCATCTACTAAAGGGCCACAGATTCGGCATTCAGGACTGGGTCCTGGTGACCACGGATGCCAGCCTGAAAGGCTGGGGAGCAGTCACACAAGGAAAAAATTTCCAGGGAGTGTGATCAAGTCTGGAGACTTCTCTCCACATAAATATACTGGAGCTAAGAGCAATTTACAATGCTCTAAGCTTAGCAAGACCTCTGCTTCAAGGTCAGCCGGTATTGATCCAGTGGGACAACATCACGGCAGTCGCCCACGTAAACAGACAGGGCGGCACAAGAAGCAGGAGGACAATGGCAGAAACTGCAAGGATTCTTCGCTGGGCGGAAAATCATGTGATAGCACTGTCAGCAGTGTTCATTCCGGGAGTGGACAACTGGGAAGCAGACTTCCTCAGCACGACCTCCACCCGGGAGAGTGGGGACTTCATCGGGAAGTCTTCCACATGATTGTGAACCGTTGGGAAAGACCAAAGGTGGACATGATGGCGTCCCGCCTGAACAAAAAACTGGACAGGTATTGCGCCAGGTCACGAGACCCTCAGGCAATAGCTGTGGACGTTCTGGTAACACCGTGGGTGTACCAGTCGGTGTATGTGTTCCCTCCTCTGCTTCTCATACCTAAGGTACTGAGAATTATAAGACGTAGAGGAGTAAGAACTATACTCGTGGCTCCGGATTGGCCAAGAAGGACTTGGTACCCGGAACTTCAAGAGATGCTCACAGAGGACTCATGGCCTCTGCCGCTAAGAAGGGACTTGCTTCAGCAAGTACCATGTCTGTTCCAAGACTTACCGCGGCTGCGTTTGACGGCATGGCGGTTGAACGCCGGATCCTAAGGGAAAAAGGCATTCCGGAAGAGGTCATTCCTACCCTGGTCAAAGCCAGGAAGGAGGTGACCGCACAACATTATCACCACATGTGGCGAAAATATGTTGCGTGGTGTGAGGCCAGGAAGGCCCCACGAAGAAATTTCAACTCGGTCGATTCCTGCATTTCCTGCAAACAGGAGTGTCTATGGGCCTCAAATTGGGGTCCATTAAGGTTCAAATTTCGGCCCTGTCGATTTTCTTCCAGAAAGAATTGGCTTCAGTTCCTGAAGTCCAGAAGTTTGTCAAGGGAGTACTGCATATACAACCCCCTTTTGTGCCTCCAGTGGCACTGTGGGATCTCAACGTAGTTCTGGGATTCCTCAAATCACATTGGTTTAAACCGCTCAAATCTGTGGATTTGAAATATCTCACATGGAAAGTGACCATGATGTTGGCCCTGGCCTCGGCCAGGCGAGTGTCAGAATTGGCGGCTTTGTCTCACAAAAGCCCATATCTGATTGTCCATTCGGACAGGGCAGAGCTGCGGACTCGTCCCCAGTTTCTCCCTAAGGTGCTTATTGTGGTACCTGCGGCTACTAGGGACTTGGAGGACTCCAAGTTGCTAGATGTTGTCAGGGCCCTGAAAATATAGGTTTCCAGGACGGCTGGAGTCAGGAAAACTGACTTGCTGTTATCCTGTATGCACCCAACAAACTGGGTGCTCTTGCTTCTAAGCAGACGATTGCTAGTTGGATGTGTAGTACAATTCAGCTTGCACATTCTGTGGCAGGCCTGCCACAGCCAAAATATGTAAATGCCCATTCCACAAGGAAGGTGGGCTCATCTTGGGCGGCTGCCCGAGGGGTCTCGGCTTTACAACTTTGCCGAGCTGCTACTTGGTCAGGGGCACACCCTGGCTGAGGAGGACCTGGAGTTCTCTCACTCGGTGCTGCAGAGTCATCCGCACTCTCCCGCCCGTTTGGGAGCTTTGGTATAATCCCCATGGTCCTGACGGAGTCCCCAGCATCCACTTAGGACGTCAGAGAAAATAAGAATTTACTTACCGATAATTCTATTTCTCGTAGTCCGTAGTGGATGCTGGGCGCCCATCCCAAGTGCGGATTGTCTGCAATACTTGTACATAGTTATTGTTACAAAAATTGGGTTATTATTGTTGTGAGCCATCTTTTCAGAGGCTCCACTGTTATCATGCTGTTAACTGGGTTCAGATCACAGGTTGTACAGTGTGATTGGTGTGGCTGGTATGAGTCTTACCCGGGATTCAAAATCCTTCCTTATTGTGTACGCTCGTCCGGGCACAGTATCCTAACTGAGGCTTGGAGGAGGGTCATAGGGGGAGGAGCCAGTGCACACCACCTGATCCTAAAGCTTTTATTTTTGTGCCCTGTCTCCTGCGGAGCCGCTATTCCCCATGGTCCTGACGGAGTCCCCAGCATCCACTACGGACTACGAGAAATAGAATTATCGGTAAGTAAATTCTTATTTTTAGATTATTATTATTTGTGAAGAATAGTGACATTACTGCAAATTATAAGATTGTACTCTAACATAAAACAATTTTCATCAGTAATAAAATCACCAGTTATTCATGCTTAAGCTTTATTGTGCAATAAGGATACTGTCATACATAGGGGTTACATTTTTTTGGTGCTTTTTTTTTTTGCGCCTGATAAACTATGTTTTTACAGTGTACAGCATTTTTGGTTGAGGGCTGGACAGCCTGTACGTCATAACAGTTACTTAAGAGTAAAATAACTATTAGTAACTTACTAACCAATTAAGTGGCCCATTTATCATTAAATATTTGCCTCTTATTCACTGAAAAGACTTTTTGGGGGGATAACCTACAAATGTACCACAGAGGGGTCGCAGCAGATATCTCTGATGCCTGTAGCGATCCCTCCATTCCTGTCTGCAGCCCTCGTAGGTTTCTATGGGGGGATGTGATGCTGTGAGATTTACCAAGCCATCTGTAGATGGTGTTAGTTCGCTGCAGCCTATGGCTACACTTTGCAAACTTAGCTAGGAGAGAGTTCCCCCAGAGCGTTCTCCGGTAGTGACCATCACACATGCATGGCCAGCGGGACCACATATGTGCAGCGTGCAACACGTTAACCTGGTAAGTATGTGGCTGCTGTGTGTGAGGGGCATTACTGTGTGGCATAATGTGCTCACACTTGCTTTCAGTTAATTCACCAGTGGTTTTAGCACCATCCCTTAATGCTCAGTATCCAGAGACGTCATGCTTCCATCCTTTCCTATAATAAACCTCTCTATACACTGCTTCATATTTATACCAACTCTCATATGATGGTGCAAGGTCAGCGAGTCATATTATCATAATGAAAGCCACAACTTAGAGAAACCTCTCTGGTTCATTCGGGATCCGGTCTGAAGATCGACAGTGTCTAGGTCGACAATGTTTAGGTCGACCACTATAGGTCGACAGTCACTAGGTCGACATGGATGGAAGGTCGACAGGGTTTCTAGGTCGACATGTGCTAGGTCGACAGGTCTAAAGGTCGACATGAGTTTTTCACTTTTTTTTTTCTTTTTTCATACTTAACGATCCACGTGGACTACGATTGGAACGGTAAAGTGTGCCGAGCGAAGCGGTAGCGGAGCGAAGGCACCATGCCCGAAGCATGGCGAGCGAACGCGGTGCACTAATTTGGGATCCCGGTCACTCTACGAAGAAAACGACACAAAAAAAAAAAATCCTCATGTCGACCTTTAGACCTGTCGACCTAGCACATGTCGACCTAGAAACCCTGTCGACCTTCCATCCATGTCGACCTAGTGACTGTCGACCTATAGTGGTCGACCTAAACATTGTCGACCTAGACACTGTCGATTTGATGAACCACACCCGGTTCATTCATATACTGTAGATTATTTTGTTTGCTAATCAACTGTGTATTGTGCAATGCAGATTAAAGTACTTTATGTCAGGCAGTCATTATGTACAGGGCCGTCTTTACATATGGGCTCAGTGGGCACTTGCCCAAGGGCCCCAGAAGTATAAGGGCCCTAAGCTGATAGCTGAGAGTCCCCACTTTCCAGGGGTACCAGATTTTTTTAAATCGGCCCTGGGGAACCAGAGAAATCCGACTTCAAAGCAGTGGTACCCATCCGAGCCTGTTAATTGCTCTTCCCAACCAGATATCTCAGGGTCTGTCTGGCTTAGCGTTTTTCTGAGGGTATACTTTAAAAGCTGAGACTCTCCTCTTTTGGTAGACACAGGCAACTTGTCTATACTATGCCCAGAATCAGAGATATCAGTCTACCAGCAGCTGGTCCCTACTCCAGCTCCACACGCCTGGTATGCAGTTTTATATATTTGTTGGTGGATTGCTCCGGCTCCTGAACTCTGATCCCCAAGTCTCCAGTACCTTCTCAAAGGTGGGACTCTCTATTTAAGTATCCCATTCAAAGCAAAAAATTCTATTTCCAGGAACTGGAGATATCTGCAGTCAAGAAAGCTACCCTCCCACCAGAAAATGATGAATATTAAGCCCACTCCACTATCCACCCCTTCCATGTGTATTAAACACCCCCTACCACCCTGGAAGTCATGTACCATTGCCCCTTTCTACAGTTTAGTGTTCTCCCTCCCACCCCATCTGTGCAGTAAAGGAGTGATTAGCAGAAATTACTGCTCCAGGTCCTACATGCTGAGCGGAAGATAGAACACCCCCTACTGCCCGTGGGACATCAAAGCTGCCGCTGACAGCACCCCACACTCCTACTGCTGGAGGATGGGTAGGGGCCCCAGTGCATTGCTGTGCCCAGGGGCCTAAACTGCTCTTAAGATGGCCCTGATTATTTACTTGATAAACTTTTCCCACACTGATTTCAATAGTCTATTTTTTCATCCAAATCATTATGTTCCACTATTTTGAAGCAATGAAATACTGACCTGAAATCCTCGCACTCCGGGAGCTCCAATGGGTCCTTGCAGACCAACACCACCCTGAGGAGACACATACCAGGATGAGCAGTGCATCATTACAGGAGATATGGACCTCCCCACGCTGATAGTTTAGTCCACTGAATCCCAATCCCACCAACAGTATAGATGTCTTTTTATCATTACAGAACATAGGAGTGTCTCACTTTCTTCTATACAATATTATAGGGGCCTTAAAGTGGGTATTGCTCCTCATTTTGGCAGGACGCTTCATTTAGACTATAAACATGCAGTGGGTGGCTTTACAGCTCTTTTTGAACTACATATCTCAGAATGCCTTGCTAATAATGTAATTGCATTTCGGTAACAAATAAAAAGCCACTAGCTGTATATTTGGGGGGTCATTTTCATTAATCTTTAGACAACTTTCAGATTTTTCTATCATCTGTTGTCCATCCCATAGGTATTAACATGACAGAGGAAAGTCATGTTACCCAGTGGCCTCCATCACAAACGTGTCAGGTCGCTGGCCTAACTGGTTGTTGAGGAGAGCACAGACTAGGCACTGACACATGTTCCAGTGTCACCACAAATCTGACCATTTACTGGACTTGTTATTTTGACCTTAAACCTGTTTTAGACAAAAATTGAGTACAAGAAAATGTTTTGTACATGTTTTGGTAAGACTTAAAGTGCTAAATGCAGGAGCTTCACGTCTCATAAATATTAGAACAGCTGACAAAATGGCTGTTTCCACTGTGTATAGGGAACAGTGTCATATTAAGGCACCAACTACATGGAGACTGCTGTTCTGCATGAGTAAGGGCACCGAAAATGGACAGGGGTGACTGATACAGTGAGTGAGCTAATGATTAGCATTAAGTGAATGTGACTAACATGGGACAAATAGGTGTCCACAATTATATCTACTTACAGCTCCTCCTCTGGGTCCAGTCTCTCCTCTCTCTCCTGGGGGGCCAGATTCACCCTGTAACAGGAAATAAACTTTGCGCTGTAGGCACAGACTTTGCAGACAGTGTTCTCATCACAGATCAAATAGACCTTGAAGCATTCTAAAGTGAGATGAAGTGACAACCCCTGAAAATCACCCCAGTTATGGCGAATTACAGTGGAGTGGAGTGGAGCGGAGTGGAGATAGATAGATAGATAGATAGATAGATAGATAGATAGAATTAGTATTTAGTGTGTCAAAAGGAGCAAATGACACAATCTCGATGAGGCTCTTTTCTAAGTCACACCATTGACTTTTCATGCTTTGTTTTATGGGGTTTTTTCTGTAATTAACAGGATTTACTGAATACAAAGTGTGTGTGTTTATAATAAGAATTTACTTACCGATAATTCTATTTCTCGGAGTCCGTAGTGGATGCTGGGGTTCCTGAAAGGACCATGGGGAATAGCGGCTCCGCAGGAGACAGGGCACAAAAAGTAAAGCTTTACGATCAGGTGGTGTGTACTGGCTCCTCCCCCTATGACCCTCCTCCAAGCCTCAGTTAGGTACTGTGCCCGGACGAGCGTACACAATATGGAAGGATCTTGAATCCCGGGTAAGACTCATACAAGCCACACCAATCACACCGTACAACCTGTGATCTAAACCCAGTTAACAGTATGATAACAGCGGAGCCTCTGAAAAGATGGCTCACAACAATAATAACCCGATTTTTGTAACTATGTACAAGTAATGCAGATAATCCGCACTTGGGATGGGCGCCCAGCATCCACTACGGACTCCGAGAAATAGAATTATCGGTAAGTAAATTCTTATTTTCTCTATCGTCCTAGTGGATGCTGGGGTTCCTGAAAGGACCATGGGGATAATACCAAAGCTCCCAAACGGGCGGGAGAGTGCGGATGACTCTGCAGCACCGAATGAGAGAACTCCAGGTCCTCCTTAGCCAGGGTATCAAATTTGTAGGATTTTACAAACGTGTTTGCCCCTGACTAAATAGCCGCTCGGCAAAGTTGTAAAGCCGAGACCCCTCGGGCAGCCGCCCAAGATGAGCCCACCTTCCTTGTGGAATGGGCATTTACATATTTTGGCTGTGGCAGGCCTGCCACAGAATGTGCAAGCTGAATTGTATTACACATGCAACTAGCAAAAGTCTGCTTAAAAGCAAGAGCACCCAGTTTGTTGGGTGCATACAGGATAACAGCAAGTCAGTTTTCCTGACTCCAGCCGTCCTGGAACCTATATTTTCAGGGCCCTGACCACATCTAGCAACTTGGAGTCCTCCAAGTCCCTAGTAGGCGCAAGACACCACAATAAGCTGGTTCAGGTGAAACACTGACACCACCTTAGGGAGAGAACTGGGGACGAGTCCGCAGCTCTGCCCTGTCCGAATGGACAAACAGATATGGGCTTTTTTGAGAAAAAAAAAAAAACCACCAATTTGACACTCGCCTGGTCCAGGCCAGGTCCAAGAGCATGTTCACTTTTCATGTGAGATGCTTCAAATCCACAGATTTGACTGGTTTTAAACCAATGTGTTTTGAGGAATCCCAGAACTACGTTGAGATCCCACAGTGCCACTGGAGGCACAAAAGGGGGTTGTATATGTAATACTCCCTTGACAAACTTCTGGACTTCAGGAACTGAAGCCAATTCTTTCTGGAAGAAAAATCGACAGGGCCGAAATTTGAACCTTAATGGACCCCAATTTGAGGCCCATAGACACTCCTGTTTGCAGGAAATGCAGGAATCGACCGAGTTGAAATTTCTTCGTGGGGCCTTCCTGGCCTCACACTACGCAACATATTTTCGCCACATGTGGTGATAATGTTGTGCGGTCACCTCCTTTCTGGCTTTGACCAGGGTAGGAATGACCTCTTCCTGAATGCCTTTTCCCTTAGGATCCGGCGTTCCACCGCCATGCCGTCAAACGCAGCTGCGGTAAGTCTTGGAACAGACATGGTACTTGCTGAAACAAGTCCCTTCTTAGCGGCAGAGGCCATAAGTCCTCTGTGAGCATCTCTTGAAGTTCCGGGTACCAAGTCCTTCTTGGCCAATCCGGAGCCATGAGTATAGTTCTTACTCCTCTACGTCTTATAATTCTCAGTACCTTAGGTATGAAAAGCAGAGGATGGAACACATACACCGACTGGTACACCCACGGTGTTACCAGAACGTCCACACCTATTGCCTGAGGGTCTCTTAACCTGGCGCAATACCTGTCCCGTTTTTTGTTCAGACGGGACGCCATCATGTCCACCTTTGGTAATTCCCAACGGTTTACAATTATGTGGAAAACTTCCCCATGAAGTTCCCACTCTGCCGGGTGGAGGTCGTGCCTACTGAGGAAGTCTGCTTCCCAGTTTCCATTCCCGGAATGAAACACTGCTGACAGTGCTATCACATGATTTTCCGCCCAGCGAAAAGTCCTTGCAGTTTTTGCCACTGCCCTCCTGCTTCTTGTGCCGCCCTGTCTATTTACGTGGGCGACTGCCGTGATGTTTTATCCCACTGGATCAATACCGGCTGACCTTGAAGCAGAGGTCTTGCTAAGCTTAGAGCATTATAAATTTACCCTTAGCTATATTTATGTGGAGAAAAGTCTCCAGACTTGATCACACTCCCTGGAAATTTTTTCCTTGTGTGACTGCTCCCCAGCCTCTCGGGCTGGCCTCCGTGGTCACCAACATCCAAAACTGAATGCCGAATCTGCGGCCCTCTAGAAGATGAGCACTCTGTAACCACCACAGGAGAGACACCCTTGTCCTTGGATATAGGGTTATCCGCTGATGCATCTGAAGATGCGATCCGGACCATTTGTCCAGCAGATCCCACTGAAAAGTTCTTGCATGAAATCTGCCGACTGGAATTGCTTCGAAGGAAGTCACCATTTTTTTACCATGGCCCTTGTGCAATGATGCACTGATTTTAGGAGGTTCCTGACTAGCTCGGATAACTCCCTGGCTTTCTCTTCCGGGAGAAACACCTTTTTCTGGACTATGTCCAGAATCATCCCTAAGCACAGGAGACTTGTTGTCGGGATCAGCTGCGATTTTGGAATATTTAGAATCCACCCCTGCTGTTGTAACAGTATCCGAGATAGTGCTACTCCGACCTCCAACTGTTCCCTGGACTTTGCCCTTATCAGGAGATCGTCCAAGTAAGGGATAATTAAGACGCCTTTTCTTCGAAGAAGAACCATCATTTCGGCCATTACCTTGGTAAAGACCCGGGGTGCCGTGGACAATCCAAACGGCAGCGTCTGAAACTGATAGTGACAGTTCTGTACCACGAACCTGAGGTACCCTTAGTGATAAGGGCAAATTTGGGACATGGAGGTAAGCATCCCTGATGTCTCGGGACACCAGATAGTCCCCTTCTTCCCGGTTCGTTATCACTGCTCTGAGTGACTCCATCTTGATTTGAACCTTTGTAAGTGTTCAAATTTTTTTAGATTTAGAATAGGTCTCACCTAGCCTTCTGGCTTCAGTACCACAATATAGTGTGGAATAATACCCCTTTTCTTGTTGTAGGAGGGGTAATTTAATTATCACCTGCTGGGAATACAGCTCGTGAATTGTTTCCCATACTGCCTCCTTGTCGGAGGGAGACCTTGGTAAAGCAGACTTCAGGAGCCTGCGCAGGGGAAACGTCTCGACATTCCAATCTGTACCCCTGGGATACTACTTGTAGGATCCAGGGGTCCTGTACGGTCTCAGCGTCATGCTGAGAGCTTGTCAGAAGCGGTGGAACGCTTCTGTTCCTGGGAATGGGCTGCCTGCTGCAGTCTTCTTCCCTTTCCTCTATCCCTGGGCAGATATGACTCTTATAGGGACGAAAGGACTGAAGCTGAAAAGACGGTGTCTTTTTCTGCAGAGATGTGACTTAGGGTAAAAACGGTGGATTTTCCAGCAGTTGCCGTGGCCACCAGGTCCGATGGACCGACCCCAAATAACTCCTCTTCCTTTATACGGCAATACACCTTTGTGCCGTTTGGAATCTGCATCACCTGACCACTGTCGTGTCCATAAACATCTTCTGGCAGATATGGACATCGCACTTACTCTTGATGCCAGAGTGCAAATATCCCTCTGTGCATCTCGCATATATAGAAATGCATCCTTTAAATGTTCTATAGTCAATAAAATACTGTCCCTGTCAAGGGTATCAATATTTTAGTCAGGGAATCCGACCAAGCCACCCCAGCTCTGCACATCCAGGCTGAGGCGATCGCTGGTCGCAGTATAACACCAGTATGTGTGTATATACTTTTTATGATATTTTTCCAGCCTCCTGTCAGCTGGCTCCTTGAGGACGGCCCTATCTATAGACGGTACCGCCACTTGTTCTGATAAGCGTGTGAGCGCCTTATCCACCCTAAGGGGTGTTTCCCAACGCGCCCTAACTTCTGGCGGGAAAGGGTATACCGCCCATATTTTCTATCGGGGGGAACCCACGCATCATCACACACTTCATTTAATTTATCTGATTCAGGAAAAACTACGGTAGTTTTTTCACATCCCACATAATACCCTCTTTTGTGGTACTTGTAGTATCAGAAATATGTAACACCTCCTTCATTGCCCTTAACGTGTGGCCCTAATAAGGAATACGTTTGTTTATTCACCGTCGACACTGGATTCAGTGTCCCTGTCTGTGTCTGTGTCGACCGACTAAAGTAAACGGGCGTTTTAAAACCCCTGACGGTGTTTTTGAGACGTCTGGACCGGTACTAATTGTTTGTCGGCCGTCTCATGTCGTCAACCGACCTTGGCGCGTGTTGACATTATCACGTAATTCCCTAAATAAGCCATCCATTCCGGTGTCGACTCCCTAGAGAGTGACATCACCATTACAGGCAATTGCTCCGCCTCCTCACCAACATCGTCCTCATACATGTCGACACACACGTACCGACACACAGCACACACACAGGGAATGCTCTGATAGAGGACAGGACCTACTAGCCCTTTGGAGAGACAGAGGGAGAGTTTGCCAGCACACACCAAAAACGCTATAATTATATAGGGACAACCTTATATAAGTGTTTTCCCTTATAGCATCTTTTTTATATATTTCTAACGCCAAATTAGTGCCCCCCCTCTCTGTTTTAACCCTGTTTCTGTAGTGCAGTGCAGGGGAGAGCCTGGGAGCCTTCCCTCCAGCCTTTCTGTGAGGGAAAATGGCGCTGTGTGCTGAGGAGATAGGCCCCGCCCCTTTTTCGGCGGCCTCGTCTCCCGCTCTTAACGGATTCTGGCAGGGGTTAAATATCTCCATATAGCCCCCGGAGGCTATATGTGAGGTATTTTTAGCCAAAAATAGGTTTTCATTGCCTGCCAGGGCGCCCCCCTCCCAGCGCCCTGCACCCTCAGTGACTGCCGTGTGAAGTGTGCTGAGAGGAAATGGCGCACAGCTGCAGTGCTGTGCGCTACCTTAAGAAGACTGAGGAGTCTTCATGCCGCCGATTCTGGACCTTCTTCTTGTTTCAGCATCTGCAAGGGGGCCGGCGGCGAGGCTCCGGTGACCATCCAGGCTGTACCTGTGATCGTCCCTCTGGAGCTAATGTCCAGTAGCCAAAGAAGCCAATCCATCCTGCACGCAGGTGAGTTCACTTCTTCTCCCCTAAGTCCCTCGTTGCAGTGATCCTGTTGCCAGCAGGACTCACTGTAAAATAAAAAACCTAAGCTAAACTTTTCTAAGCAGCTCTTTAGGAGAGCCACCTAGATTGCACCCTTCTCGGCCGGGCACAAAAATCTAACTGAGGCTTGGAGGAGGGTCATAGGGGGAGGAGCCAGTACACACCACCTGATCGTAAAGCTTTACTTTTTGTGCCCTGTCTCCTGCGGAGCCGCTATTCCCCATGGTCCTTTCAGGAACCCCAGCATCCACTAGGACGATAGAGAAATATATATATATATATATATATATATATATATATATACTCCTTTTATGTCACATTTACAATCAGTATGGTAGCTGGGTGCATAGATTGTTGCAGTAGGGTGTTGAGAGATACATACGGGAATACCTGGCTCTCCAGAGGGACCAGCTTCTCCCAATTCTCCATGGCTGCCCTGTAAGAGGAATTAATCAAATAAATCTGTGACAGATTGTTGCAAATCCAGTCAATAAATTTGGGTATGACCATAGATGAGGCAAGTACTTACCAGCTGACCTTTCTCTCCTTTTGTTCCAGCCTTGCCCGGAAGACCCTATTAGAACAGAAAGAGAATGTGTGTGATACTGCAATTCTATGGGTCAGGGGCCTGAAGTGGGGTTCAAGAAATGGGATTTTGGAGTACTCAGGTTGTCAAACATACATTCTATTGGGAACTGACACCTTGGTGTCCCAAGACAATGGCACACTGACACTTTGCTCCATAAAAATGAAATTCCACAGTGATAGAGGACAACAATGTCAAGTCTCTGATAATAATGGCTCATTGTTACACTGTATCTGAATACTGATAAACATTGCTGCTGCTTCTTCTTAATCCCAACTACACTATTCTCATTTTACATTAATCTTTTTCTATGTATTCCAACCTATTTTATTTTTACATTGCCATCTTTGAATTCCATAGTCATTCAAATCAAATCCTGGCACAAATTATATATGAATGATATGGAACATCATTGTCCTACATTTGTTTTTCATAATGCCCACTATTAAGATAGCCATCTAATTATGGGGATTATTCAGTTGGTTGTAGATTTTGCAAATTCAGCAAAATCTGCGACCCCTAAAATCACATGCTGGGGCCCGCCTAGCACAGGGTACGGCCGCCCAGCATGTGGTGCCGCACAGTAATGCAACTGCAATTCAATCACAAAAAACTTAAACAAGAGGTTGACCCCTGCCTACACAGCATGGCTGCATAGGCAGGGGCACCGCCGCCATGTTTCCGATCGCAGGAAACGCAAGCGACATCATCAGCCAACTCCGAAAACATCCATGACACGCCTGCATTTCCTGGTAAACTCCTCCCCAGTGCCACATCGATTTATGGCACACGTGCAGTGTAGCCAATGCGTGTGCACAGATGGTCGAAAAGCAGCCATTTGTGTGAACGCAGCGGCTGTGTCAGTCTCTGAATAAGGCCCTGTATACACTAAAGAGCACCTTTTGTGTACCAGACCAATATTCCTTGGAATGCTGCTTATACACTAGGAATCAGTGACATCACTGGGATACTTCCTGGCATGTACCCGGACTGTGCATTCTCAGCAAGTGGCTCAGCTATATCAAAGGTTCCTAGTAAACCAATAGGATGAAATATATCAACTGTTGGCCAAACCCACAAAACCGCTGCTTCTACCAGTAGTCTACTTTATCTGTGCCAAAACTTCAGTCATTTCAGTTTTTAATTATGCTGCACAGTTTTTATGTCTAAACCCCCACATTGTCCTGTCATTTTTACTGACATATGTAATTTTTACTGACATACAGTAAGTATTATATCTCTTCCTTTGTCTGGATTTTCTGCAGTTCATTAACCAATAGAAATGAATTTACAATTACCTATTAACTCAACTATAAAATATACCAGGTAAATAAAAATGTACAGAAATAGGGACCAATAGTCTTTCTGCTGTCTCATACTCACAGGTAGGCCGTTGGGTCCCTTCTCACCGGAAACTCCCATCTTTCCTGAATCACCCTGAAACACACAACAACCAACATATTATAGCTAGAGGTCATAGAAACAGTGCTATATGCACAGCAAGGGGGCACTGCAGGGCGATCACTATGCAATTGCATATATGTAAATACTATAAGCACAAATAGGAAGCGCAACAGGAATCAACTAATAGATTTACACCTTCAAAGGTTTCACCAACTCCCAGCAAATTGTACCGATTCTTTACTCCCAAATATGTAACATGTGCTATATGAGGTAACTATTGTGACAGCTCCTGCTTAAAACCCAAAAAGTCAGAAGGACTGAGAAGCCCCAGCTTCACGGTCTGTATTCATACTGAAAATCAGGATAAAGCAAACTTTGCCCTTCTGCTGCACTTCTGGATGTAAACCTTAAATAACAAAGACAGCTCAATAATCCTGTGTGAAATCTTGTTCTACGTGTGTAAACCCATATCTGCCCCACCAGTACAAACCTTCTCACCATCCAGGCCAGGATTTCCATCTCGTCCATCCTTCCCAGGCATTCCCTAGAAAAAAACAAATAGGCAAGGTTAGTACTGGATCGTGGGCACGCCTGGATGCATACAGTCCAGAGGCGGATTACAGACGTTGCCGCCTCCCCACCACCGTGTGTCGCGTGCGGCCACACGTATAATTTTTTTTACATCTTCTAAGGAGGGGGCTGGCCTGGCCACACCTCCTCGAGTTGGCCATGCCAGGGCTGTCTGCACCACTGATCCAGTTGGTGCATAATCATTTTACTCCTAAACACAGAGTTTATCATGTTCGGAAACAGGATCTGTGGTATCCATAAGAGAATATGGAAACTGCACCTAGATTATCATGCCTACAATTTTCTGTTCTTACGGGAATATAACTAGATTGCTGCTTGGCATACAAATCCATGTGAAACTGCCTGCAGCAGCTGTATGCAGGAAGCCAGTGGCATTACAAAAGATCATTAGCGCTGAATTGTACTTTTGATATGAATCATCTAGAAAAATCCATGTTTCATGTTTTACAAACTCTGTTGTAGTTCTATGTGCAAATCACATATCTGCAGTATTCAGAACCGTTGTGTTACACTCTTTCACACAAATGCTTTTGAAAGCTGCTGTCATTTTATCTAGGTGGGTTTCCATAGACACTTGTAAAGGGTATCATTACTTACTGGTTCTCCTATAGGGCCAGAACCCCCTGGCAATCCTTTAGGACCGGATTTACCCTAAAAGAGAAGCAACACAAAATGATTAGACAAATACAGAAGTTACGTTTCAGAGGATGGATACACGAGAACTGTATCTTAGGACAACAGGCTAATTATTCAGACTCTGCAACATATTAAGAGTATATCACGCTCTACCACTGATTGCATAGTATGCTGGGAAATGTGACCCCCAGATCAGCTTAATGAGCCCCCAGTCCTACCTAAAATCCTGAATAATTAATAATAAACGTGCTAAGCAAGTGTGTGTCTCCTCTGATTGGATAAACTGAATTTGCTAGGCAGAGAAGCACATACATGATTATAGCCATCTAGAGTTAGCACTCAACCAATGTTAGAGAAGCGATTGCATGGCCCACACGCATCACAGTAATGCTATGCCCCGCTAGGCAGCATACGCTTACACCCACGGTCTTACCATGTAGTGCGTATGGATTGCGGGTGCAAACACATGCGCACACCCGATCTCCAGCGAGACGCCTGCTGTGATGCATACGCATATTGGCAAGGCTGTTAGAGGACACATTTGTATATAGTTTTTAAAATGTCATTTTTATTTGATTCATTAAAAATGTACAACCAGCGAAAATATAAAAATAAAATATAATTGTAGTTAGAAAATATACAGTGGTTAGAAAGGCAGGTGTGTGTCATGTCACCATCACAGAATAATGACTGCAGATAAATGGTAGTGGGGGGATGGTATAGTTCCAATCCTTAGGTTCTGCAGATTAGATATAATATAGTTGGATTTGGATGGCATTTATAAGCAGGATGTAATGAAGTGCAAGTTTTTTTTGCGGGACAAACCCGCACCTTCAAACCCCAGGCAGGGCTAACTAGTTGGGGGGTGATGCTGTGGCTGCAAGAACCGTGTACCCCGGCATTACCTCCCCGGCTAGTGGAGCCCGATGTTGGTTTAAAAAATATGGGGGACCCCTACATCTTTTTCCCACAGTATTTTTGGAAACAGGACAGGTCCAAGAGCCTGGTGCTGGTTGTTAAAATACGGGGGGACCCCTAGTAAATTTTTTCCCTGTATTTTAGTAAACAGGACTGGCTCAAAGAGCCCGTGGCTCGTTATGCTTTGGGGGGACTGCACGTCTATTTAAAAACAAAAATTTTTTTTAAACCATTTAAACACTTCTACATGCACGGATCTCACTGATCTGTGCATGTTTCTGACAAACTTGCCAGCCAGAAGCTGGTCTATTTTTTGGGAGACATTTTGGTAATGTTTTAGGTGCGAGTTGTAAACTTGCATCCTATTACGTTGCTCCAGTTGTATGTTTGCAATGGCAAAACATCTGGATGCGAGTTTTGCCATTGCGAGTAGTTTTGGGATTGCAGGAAACATGGAAGTTAACATGTTCCCACACCCCATTACATTGGTCGAGTTTGCAAAATGTGCGCATTTAGCGCTAAACTCGCACATTTGTGTAACCTTGCACGGCATTACATTCCCCCATTGTCTCTTTATCAGAACACACATATTGGGGAGATCACTATCCATAGGTCAGATCCGATAAGAGCTTTCACAGCAATAGGTCTGTATTGAAATTTTACCAATTATAATGGCTGTGATATTGCTGCATGCCAGCGCTATGCTGTTTGTGTTCTGTTTAAATATAAACAGAATGGGTGTAAAGAAAACCCCCAAACTTCAGGCTGATAAGTGCACTGGAAGTTATGTTTCCATAAAACGTACAAAATGTTCAAAATCAATGTTCTAAAAAAAAAAAAAAAACCCATTTTTTTTTTATTTTTGAAAAAAAATCTCAAACATTGTTAATACTGTTGTTAATAAATCCCGAAATGATGGGATCACATGCTATAAAAGCTTGTATTTTTGAGGGATTCATTAAAATTGTATTTAAAAATCAACAAAGCAATCATTTTTCCAGTTTACTACATTAGAGGAATACACGTTCCTCTTCAGGTGTGTTTAGGGATGAGATTCTACAGACAAACCTATCCTGTCCAGTTTGTGTCGACCATTTCCATGTTGACCTTTTCACTGTGTTGACATTTTGTACCTGTCAACCTTTTCAGGTGTCTACTTTTTACACGTCAACCAATCCACCCTGTCGGTTCTGTGACTGTCTATCTACGGTAATGAGCTCACATAAAGTGGAACAATGCACTGTAATACACATCTGCCAGGACTGCTAAGCTTTTAATTTTCTAAACTAAATTCTAAAAATTACAATTGCTGCCTATGGGCATAATTCAGACCTGATCGCTATCGCATAGTCGCCGCCCAGACAGAGTTAAATTCCGCCCCGCGCAAGTCTGCGTACGGTGTGCGAAAAGCCTTGCAAACGTCGGTCAGCTGCAAATCCATTCGCAACTCACCATCTAATGTTTTTTCCAGTCTGTGCCCAGGTCCTACTCCTACAGTGTGAAAGAAACAGGCTGATCGGGGCTGGAGCTGACGTCACACACCCTCCCTGAAAGAGTTTGGGAACGCCTGCATTTTTCCTGACAATCCCAGAAAACGGCCAGTTACCACCCCCAAACGTCCGCTTCCTGTCAATCAACCTACGTTCGCCTAACAATCAAAAAATACGCCGATTTCTTTCACAGTTTGGCCTCGCACGTGCACATTACGATCCAAACGCATGCGCAGTCATTCGATAATTGGACGCCTTGCAAATTCGCACAACAGCGATCAGGCCTGAATTAGGCCTTATATATGCTGCAGGTGTTATACATAGTAACATAGTATCTGAGGTTGAAAAAAGACAATTGTCCATCGAGTTCAACCTATTTGTGGTCTCCTATGCATGATGATTTGACTAAAATTTCTGACTGATGCTGCTGTCAGCCGTTGCATTTTATCCCTATTTATAGTAACTATAATGCATGACTATGCACCATACCCCTGGATATCCTTATCCATTAGGAATTTATCTAACCCATTCTTAAAGGTGTTGACAGATTCCGCCATTACAACTCCCTCGGGCAGGGAATTCCAAACACGTATTGTCCTTACCGTGAAAAAGCCTTTACGCCGTATTGTGCGGAATCTCCTCTCCTCTAACCTCAGCGAGTGTCCACGAGTCCTCTGTGTTGATCTAACCAAAAACAGGTCCCGCGCAAGCTCTGTGTATTGTCCCCTTATATATTTGTAGATGTTGATCATATCCCCTCTTAGTCTCCGCTTTTCCAATGTAAACATGCCTAGTCTTTCAAGCCTTTCCTTGTATTCCATCGTCTCCATGCCCTTAATTAGTTTGGTCGCCCTCCTCTGTACCTTTTCTAGCTCCAGGATATCCTTTTTGTAGTACGGTGCCCAGAATTGTACACAGTATTCAAGGTGTGGCCTCACTAGTGATTTATATAACGGGAGTATAATACTCTCGTCCCTAGCATCAATACCCCGTTTTATGCATGCTAATATCTTATTAGCCTTCTTTGCTGCAGTCCTACTTTGGGTACTACTGCTTAGCTTGCTATCTATGAAGACACCTAAGTCCTTTTCCAGTACAGAATCCCCTAATTTTACCCCATTTAGTAGGTAGGTGTAATTTTTGTTCTTGTTACCACAGTGCATTACCTTACACTTGTCTTTGTTGAAGCGCATTCTCCATTTGGCTGCCCATGCTTCTAATTTAACTAAGTCGTTCTGAAGAGACTCGGCATCCTCCTCTGTATTTATAGCCTTACACAATTTGGTATCATCTGCAAAAATTGACACCATGCTCTCTAGACCTTCTGTTAGGTCGTTAATGAAAATATTGAACAATAGCGGTCCTAATACTGAGCCTTGCGACACACCACTTAGCACTTCAGTCCAAGTTGAAAAAGATCCATTAACCACAACGCGCTGCTCCCTATTATCTAACCAGTTTTGGACCCAAGTGCATATTGTGCTTCCTAGCCCTGATTCTTGTAGCTTGTAGATAAGTCTCATGTGTGGTACAGTATCGAACGCTTTGGCAAAGTCTAAAAAGATTACATCCACGTCTTTACCCTGATCTAGGTTTGCGCTTACTGTTTCATAAAAGCCAAGTAAGTTGGTTTGACAGGATCTGTCCTTCATAAACCCATGTTGATTCCTTTTAATGACCTTATTGACTTCAAGGAACTTCTGAATACTATCTCTTAGAATACCTTCCCCACTATAGATGTAAGACTAACTGGTCTATAATTACCTGGTTCAGCTTTACTTCCCTTTTTGAATATAGGCACTACTTCCGCTATACGCCAGTCTTTGGGAACCATACCTGATATAACTGAATCCTTAAAGATCAAAGATAGCGGTTTTGCCAGTTCAGAGTGAAGCTCCATTAGAACCCTTGGGTGAATACCATCGGGCCCTGGTGATTTATTAATCTTTAAATGTTTTAATCGGTCACAGACTACTTCCTCGCTTAAATAAGTACCTATCAGTGGGATATTCTCATAATTGAGATTGTGTGTCAGTCCCTGAATTGGGTCCTCTCTAGTGAATACTGTTGAAAAAAACTCATTTAGTGTGTCCGCTATGTCATTATCATTTTTGCTTAAGACTCCCAACTTTGCTTAAGACTCCCTTTTAAAGGGCCTATACTCTCCATCTTTAATCTCTTGCTATTAATGTATTTAAAGAATTTTTTGGGATTCGCTTTGCTTTCCTTTGCTACTAGTTTTTCAGTTTCTACTTTAGCCGCTCTTATTTCCTTTTTGCAAATTTTGTTACATTCCTTATAGTGCTGAAATGACTCTGCTTCCCCGTCAGATTTGTATTTTTTAAATGCTCGCCTTTTCTTGCCCATAAGTTCCTTAATCTTTTTGTTAAGCCACATCGGTTTATGATTTTTATTCCTTTTTTTGCTGCTCATAGGAATAAATTTGAGTGTATTTTTAGCTAGCAGGAATTTTAGTACCTCCCATTTCTCCGTAGTATTTTTTCTAAAAACAAACCTTCCCATTCAATATCCCTGAAAAATACCCTCATCTTTTCAAAATTTGCTTTGCTAAAGTTTAGAGTCCTAGTTGAGCCAGTATAGGGCTGTTTATGGAAACTGATATTGAATGTGACCATATTGTGGTCGCTGTTTCCTATGGGTTCCCCTACTATAATACCTGATACCAAATCCCCATTGTTTGTTAATACCAGGTCTAAGATTGCATTGTACCTAGTTGGTTCCTCAATTAGTCGGACTAAGTAGTTATCATTAAGTGTGTTTAAAAACATATTGCCCCTAGCAGTATCACATGAATCGTTTTTCCAGTTTATCTCTGGATAGTTAAAATCTCCCATCAGTACTATTGTCTCCTACTCCTGCTGCTCTTTCAATTTGCTTTAGTAACAATTCCTCATCAGATGCGTTGATACCAGGCGGCCTATAGCATACACCCAATACTAACTTTTTTATTCCTTTTTCCCCGCATGCAATTTCTACCCATAATGTCTCGACAGTGTCTACAGTCCCCTCCTGAATATCTTCCCGTATATCAGGTTTTAAAAACGGCTTTACGTAAAGACACACCCCTCCACCCTTTTTATTTAGTCTGTCTCTCCTAAACAGTGTATAGCCCTCTAGATTGACTGTCCAATCATGAGATTCATCCCACCAAGTTTCAGTAATGCCTATAATATCATACTGTTTGCTTGCTGCAAGTATTTCTAGTTCACCCTTTTTACCAGTAATGCTTCTGGCGTTTACATACATACAACTAAGATAAGTATTTTCCCTTGCGTTAGGGACATCTTTCACCTTATGTAGCAATGATGACCTGTAATCGTCATTGGTTAGTGCTTTGGTAAAATCTCTTTTAGTACCCATGTTAGTAACCTTACCACCTGCTCTTACCCTCCCCCCAACTTCTCCCCCATTTAGTTTACTACCGCCATCCCCACTATTCTCACTGCATGACCCGTAGTTTCTAGCTAAACCCTCCCCCCAGGCTCCTAGTTTAAAATCTCCTCCAACCTTCTAACCATCCGTCTCCCCAGCACCGCTGCCCCCTCCTCAGTCAGGTGCAATCCGTCACGACAAAAGAGATGGCGCCTGACTGAGAAGTCCGCCCAGTGTTCCAGGAACACAAACCCCTCTTTCCTGCACCAATCCCTAAGCCACACATTTATGTTATGCCATATATCACTACCTACTGATTATCACTAGAATGATTACAACAAAATAGTAGATCATAGTAGCAGAGGGGTGTGGTATGTTTCCCCACCAGAATGGCGGAAACGGGGCGAGCGCAAAAGAGCTTGTTGCGGGCTCGCTGCGATCGCCACATGGTGGCACGCATATTTATTCTCCCTCCAGGTGTTGTTAACACCCCAAGAGTGAGAATACTTCTCCGTATACTGGCGGTCGGGATTCCGGCATTGGTATGGTGAGCGCCGGGATCCCGACAGCAGGTATATCAAGTGCCACATGTAGCAGAAGGTATGCATGTGTCAGACAATCTGTTAAACAGCTGATATATAATAAAATGTACTGCAGAAATATCAGTTGTGCCTCAATTACACTGGATTGCACTGTGCAAAGATGGCCATAGTGGATAGAAACTGGCCTACATAAGAAAAAAAACATTTCTTTACAAGTGTAGCTAAATAAGGGAGTGATTCAGACCTGATCGTAGATGTGCTGAACTAAGCACATCTACGATCACTTTCTGTGACATGCGGGGGGACACCCAGCACAGAGCTAATCCACCCCGCATATCAGGACCTGCCCCACCTGCACCCCACTAGAGCAGGTGTGAAAGAATCGCACGGTGGCGATGCTTTCGCACCCGCCAAGTACCTCTCCCTGCCTGCACAGCCTAGCTGCGCTGGCAGGCAGCTGCCTGCCACGTTCTGGGTCGCAGCAATTCGGATACGCCTGCGTTGTCCGGGCCACGCCCCACCAACGGCGTTCTAACGCCATTGGCACACCCCCTCCCACCCAGTGACCACCTCTGCCTGCCAATCAGGCAAAGGCGATCACAGCGTGCGCACTCCCCAAAGGGCATCAGGCTTCGATCACTGCCGCTGCAGCGATTGGGTCTGACTTAGGCCCTAAGACAGTGTATTTGTGCCTATACAGTCTATCAGTGACATGGCACGGGCAAACGCAGGATTTCTGGGGGAGCAGTAGAAAAACCTTATTATACACTGGATACTGTATGGAATACAGTATTTATATTTAACACTGTAGATGGTCTATAGTATAGGCCAGGGGTGTCAAAGACAAGGCCCGCGGGCCAAATCCGGCCCGCCAGACCTCGTCTGATGGCCCGCGGTGCCGCCGCCATGAAACCCCCTTCTCCCGAGTGCCCAGCTCGGGGGGGGCGGGGTTTCGCGGAATGACGCGATTGCGTCGTGACGTCACGGCGCAAACGCGTCATTCAACGAAACCCCGTCGGAGGAGGGAGAAGGGAGCCGCGCAGACGAGGAGGGAGAGGCGGCTGAAGAGCGGCGAGAACCGCTTCAAATGTAAGTCAGCCCCTCTCCCTTCCTCTCTTTCTCTCTCTCTCCCTCCTTCCACCACCTGCCACAATGTGTAAAATGGGGACCTGTACCTGCCGCTATGTGTAAAATGGGGACCTGTGCCTGCCACAATGTGTAAAATGGGGACCTGTGCCTGCCACAATGTGTAAAATGGGGACCTGTACCTGCCGCTATGTGTAAAATGGGGACCTGTGCCTGCCACAATGTGTAAAATGGGGACCTGTGCCTGCCACAATGTGTAAAATGGGGACCTGTGCCTGCCACAATGTGTAAAATGGGGACCTGTACCTGCCGCTATGTGTAAAATGGGGACCTGTGCCTGCCACAATGTGTAAAATGGGGACCTGTGCCTGCCACAATGTGTAAAATGGGGACCTGTACCTGCCGCTATGTGTAAAATGGGGACCTGTGCCTGCCACAATGTGTAAAATGGGGACCTGTGCCTGCCACAATGTGTAAAATGGGGACCTGTACCTGCCGCTATGTGTAAAATGGGGACCTGTGCCTGCCACAATGTGTAAAATGGGGACCTGTGCCTGCCACAATGTGTAAAATGGGGACCTGTGCCTGCCACAATGTGTAAAATGGGGACCTGTACCTGCCGCTATGTGTAAAATGGGGACCTGTGCCTGCCACAATGTGTAAAATGGGGACCTGTACCTGCCGCTATGTGTAAAATGGGGACCTGTGCCTGCCACAATGTGTAAAATGGGGACCTGTACCTGCCGCTATGTGTAAAATGGGGACCTGTGCCTGCCGCAATGTGTAAAATGGGGACCTGTGCCTGCCGCAATGTGTAAAATGGGGACCTGTGCACTATAAAAGGGGGCACATGGCTGGGCACTTTAAAAGGGGGCAGATGGCTGGGCACATATAAGGCAGGTGGAGCGGTAAATTTTGGATAGACCTACAGATACAACCGGCCCTTTGATGGGGACCAAACTGCTGATGCGGCCCCCGATGAATTTGAGTTTGACACCCCTGGTATAGGCTGTATCAAACATATTTAACTAATAAATAAAATAAGTGGTCGGGAACAGGTTAAACATCCCTTAATAAATAATAAGAATTTACTCACCGGTAATTCTATTTCTCGTAGTCCGTAGTGGATGCTGGGACTCCGTAAGGACCATGGGGAATAGCGGCTCCGCAGGAGACTGGGCACAACTAAAAGAAAGCTTTAGACTAACTGGTGTGCACTGGCTCCTCCCACTATGACCCTCCTCCAGACCTCAGTTAGGATACTGTGCCCGGAAGAGCTGACACAATAAGGAAGGATTTTGAATCCCGGGTAAGACTCATACCAGCCACACCAATCACACCGTATAACTCGTGATACAATACCCAGTTAACAGTATGATAACAACTGAGCCTCTCAACAGATGGCTCAACAATAACCCTTTAGTTAAACAATAACTATATACAAGTATTGCAGACAATCCGCACTTGGGATGGGCGCCCAGCATCCACTACGGACTACGAGAAATAGAATTACTGGTGAGTAAATTCTTATTTTCTCTGACGTCCTAAGTGGATGCTGGGACTCCGTAAGGACCATGGGGATTATACCAAAGCTCCCAAACGGGCGGGAGAGTGCGGATGACTCTGCAGCACCGAATGGGCAAACTCTAGGTCCTCCTCAGCCAGGGAGTCAAACTTGTAGAATTTAGCAAACGTGTTTGACCCCGACCAAGTAGCTGCTCGGCAAAGTTGTAGAGCCGAGACCCCTCGGGCAGCCGCCCAAGAAGAGCCCACCTTCCTCGTGGAATGGGCTTTCACTGATTTAGGATGCGGCAGTCCAGCCGCAGAATGTGCAAGCTGAATCGTACTACAGATCCAGCGAGCAATAGTCTGCTTTGAAGCAGGTGCACCCAACTTGGTGGGCGCATACAGGATAAATAGCGAGTCAGTCTTTCTGACTCCAGCTGTCCTGGAAACATAAATTTTCAGGGCCCTGACTACGTCCAACAACTTGGAAGCCTCCAAGTCTTTTGTAGCCGCAGGCACCACGATAGGTTGGTTCAGATGAAAAGCTGATACCACCTTAGGGAAAAACTGGGGACGAGTCCTCAATTCTGCCCTATCCATATGGAAAATCAGATAAGGGCTTTTACATGACAAAGCCGCCAATTCTGATACACGCCTGGCCGAAGCCAAGGCCAACAACATGACCACTTTCCACGTGAGATACTTCAATTCCACGGTTTTAAGTGGCTCAAACCAATGTGACTTTAGGAAATCCAACACCACGTTGAGATCCCAAGGTGCCACTGGAGGCACAAAAGGGGGCTGAATATGCAGCACTCCCTTAACAAAAGTTTGAACTTCAGGTAGTGAAGCCAGTTCTCTCTGGAAGAAAATCGATTGAGACGAAATCTGGACCTTAATGGAACCCAATTTTAGGCCCATAGTCACCCCTGACTGTAGGAAGTGCAGGAAACGGCCCAGCTGAAATTCCTCCGTTGGGGCCTTCCTGGCCTCACACCACGCAACATATTTTCGCCATATGCGGTGATAATGGTTTGCGGTTACTTCTTTCCTAGCTTTAATCAGCGTAGGAATGACTTCCTCCGGAATGCCCTTTTCCTTCAGGATCCGGTGTTCAACCGCCATGCCGTCAAACGCAGCCGCGGTAAGTCTTGGAACAGACAGGGCCCCTGCTGCAGCAGGTCCTGTCTGAGCGGCAGAGGCCATGGGTCCTCTGACATCATTTCTTGAAGTTCCGGGTACCAAGCTCTTCTTGGCCAATCCGGAACAATGAGTATAGTTCTTACTCCTCTTCTCCTTATTATCCTCAGTACCTTTGGTATGAGAGGAAGAGGAGAGAACACATAAACCGACCGGTACACCCACGGTGTCACTAGAGCGTCCACAGCTATCGCCTGCGGGTCTCTTGACCTGGTGCAATATCTTTCTAGCTTTTTGTTTAGGCGGGACGCCATCATGTCCACCTGTGGCCTTTCCCAACGGTTTACAATCAGTTGGAAGACTTCTGGATGAAGTTCCCACTCTCCCGGGTGGAGGTCGTGCCTGCTGAGGAAGTCTGCTTCCCAGTTGTCCACTCCCGGAATGAACACTGCTGACAGTGCTAACACGTGATTTTCCGCCCATCGGAGAATCCTTGTGGCTTCTGCCATCGCCGTCCTGCTTCTCGTGCCGCCCTGTCGGTTTACATGGGCGACCGCCGTGATGTTGTCTGACTGGATCAGTACCGGCTGGTTTTGAAGCAGGGGTTTTGCCTGACTTAGGGCATTGTAAATGGCCCTCAGTTCCAGAATATTTATGTGTAGGGAAGTCTCCTGACTTGACCATAGTCCTTGGAAGTTTCTTCCCTGTGTGACTGCCCCCCAGCCTCGAAGGCTGGCATCCGTGGTCACCAGGACCCAGTCCTGTATGCCGAATCTGCGGCCCTCTTGAAGATGAGCACTCTGCAGCCACCACAGCAGAGACACCCTGGTCCTTGGAGGCAGGGTTATCAGCCGATGCATCTGAAGATGCGATTCGGACCACTTGTCCAACAGGTCCCACTGAAAGGTTCTTGCATGGAACCTGCCGAATGTAATTGCTTCGTAGGAAGCTACCATCTTTCCCAGGATCCGCGTGCAGTGATGCACCGACACCTGTTTTGGTTTTAGGAGGCCTCTGACTAGAGATGACAGCTCCTTAGCCTTCTCCTCCGGGAGAAACACTTTTTTCTGTTCTGTGTCCAGAACCATCCCCAGGAACAGTAGACGTGTCGTAGGGACCAGCTGTGACTTTGGAATATTTAGAATCCAGCCGTGCTGTTGTAGCACCTCCCGAGATAGTGCTACCCCGACCAACAACTGCTCCCTGGACCTTGCCTTTATCAGGAGATCGTCCAAGTACGGGATAATTAAAACTCCCTTCTTTCGAAGGAGTATCATCATTTCGGCCATTACCTTGGTAAAGACCCTCGGAGCCGTGGATAGACCGAACGGCAACGTCTGGAATTGGTAATGACAATCCTGTACCACAAATCTGAGGTACTCCTGGTGAGGATGGTAAATGGGGACATGCAGGTAAGCATCCTTGATGTCCAGTGATACCATGTAATCCCCCTCGTCCAGGCTTGCAATAACCGCCCTGAGCGATTCCATCTTGAACTTGAATTTTTTTATATACGTGTTCAAGGATTTCAAATTTAAAATGGGTCTCACCGAACCGTCCGGTTTCGGTACCACAAACATTGTGGAATAGTAACCCCGTCCTTGTTGAAGTAGGGGCACCTTTACTATCACCTGCTGGGAATACAGCTTGTGAATTGCCTCTATCACTGCCTCCCTGCCTGAGGGAGTTGTTGGCAAGGCAGATTTGAGGAAACGGCGGGGGGGGGGGGAGACGTCTCGAATTCCAGCTTGTACCCCTGAGATACTACTTGAAAGATCCAGGGATCCACCCGTGAGCGAGCCCACTGATCGCTGAAATTTTTGAGACGGCCCCCCACCGTACCTGGCTCCGCCTGTGGAGCCCCAGCGTCATGCGGTGGACTTAGAGGAAGCGGGGGAGGACTTTTGCTCCTGGGAACTGGCTGTATGCTGCAGTTTTTTCCTTCTACCTCTGCCTCTGGGCAGAAAGGACGCGCCTTTAACCCGCTTGCTCTTATGGGGCCGAAAGGACTGTACCTGATAATACGATGCTTTCTTTGGTTGTGAGGGAACATGGGGTAAAAATGCAGACTTCCCAGCAGTTGCTGTGGAAACTAGGTCCGAGAGACCATCCCCGAACAACTCCTCACCTTTATAAGGCAAAACTTCCATGTGCCTTTTTGAGTCTGCATCACCTGTCCACTGCCGAGTCCATAACCCTCTCCTGGCAGAAATGGACATTGCACTTATTTTAGATGCCAGCCGGCAAATATCCCTCTGTGCATCTCTCATGTATAAGACTGCGTCTTTAATATGCTCTACGGTTAGCAATATAGTGTCCCTGTCTAGGGTATCAATATTTTCCGACAGGGAATCTGACCACGCAGCTGCAGCACTGCACATCCATGCTGAAGCAATAGCTGGTCTCAGTATAATACCTGTGTGTGTATATACAGACTTCAGGATAGCCTCCTGCTTTCTATCAGCAGGTTCCTTTAGGGCGGCCGTATCCGGAGACGGTAGTGCCACCTTCTTTGACAAGCGTGTAAGCGCTTTATCCACCCTAGGGGATGTTTCCCAACGTGACCTATCCTCTGGCGGGAAAGGGTACGTCATTAGTAACCTTTTAGAAATTACTAGTTTCTTATCGGGGGAAGCCCACGCTTCTTCACACACTTCATTTAACTCCTCAGATGGAGGAAAAACTACTGGTAGTTTTTTCTCTCCAAACATAATACCCTTTTTTGTGGTACCGGGGGTAACATTAGAGATGTGCAACACATTTTTCATTGCCTCAATCATGTAACGTGTGGCCCTATTGGAAGTTACATTAGTCTCATCATCGTCGACACTGGAGTCAGTATCCGTGTCGACATCTGTGTCTGCCATCTGAGGTAGCGGGCGTTTTAGAGCCCCTGATGGCTTTTGAGACGCCTGGGCAGGCACAGGCTGAGAAGCCGGCTGTCCCATATTTGGTATGTCGTCAAACCTTTTATGTAAGGAGTCGACACTGTGACGCAGTTCCTTCCACATAACCATCCACTCATGTGTCGGCCCCGCAGGGGGTGACATCACATTTATAGGCATCTGCTCCGCCTCCACATAAGCCTCCTCATCAAACATGTCGACACAGCCGTACCGACACACCGCATACACACAGGGAATGCTCTGACAGAGGACAGGACCCCACAAAGCCCTTTGGGGAGACAGAGAGAGAGTATGCCAGCACACACCAGAGCGCTATATAACACAGGGATCCCACTATAAATGAGTGTTTTTTCCCTTATAGCTGCTTATTATATATACTGCGCCTAAATTTAGTGCCCCCCCTCTCTTTTTTACCCTTATGTAGCTTGACACTGCAGGGGAGAGCCAGGGAGCGTCCTTCCAGCGGAGCTGTGAGGGAAAAATGGCGCCAGTGTGCTGAGGGAGATAGCCCCGCCCCTTTTCCGGCGGACTTCTCCCGCTTTTTCTGGAATTCTGGCAGGGGTATTTTTACACCTATATAGCCTTCCTGACTATATATGGTGTAGATTTGCCAGCCAAGGTGTATTATATTGCCCTAAGGGCGCCCCCCCCCCAGCGCCCTGCACCCATCAGTGACCGGAGTGTGAGGTGTGCATGAGGAGCAATGGCGCACAGCTGCAGTGCTGTGCGCTACCTTGTTGAAGACCGAAGTCTTCTGCCGCCGATTTTCCGGAACACTTCTTGCTTCTGGCTCTGTAAGGGGGCCGGCGGCGCGGCTCCGGGACCGAACGATCGAGGTCGGGTCCTGTGTTCGATCCCTCTGGAGCTAATGGTGTCCAGTAGCCTAAGAAGCCCAAGCTACCTCCAGTCAGGTAGGTTCGCTTCTTCTCCCCTTAGTCCCTCGCTGCAGTGAGTCTGTTGCCAGCAGATCTCACTGTAAAATAAAAAACCTAAAATATACTTTCTTTCTAGGAGCTCAGGAGAGCCTCTAGTGTGCATCCAGCTCAGCCGGGCACAAGATTCTAACTGAGGTGTGGAGGAGGGTCATAGTGGGAGGAGCCAGTGCACACCAGTTAGTCTAAAGCTTTCTTTTAGTTGTGCCCAGTCTCCTGGAGTCCCAGCATCCACTTAGGACGTCAGAGAAAAATACACAAACAAACATAATAGAACCAGTAGAGACAGAACTGCAATTTCTAAGCACACATTCTCCCACCTCATGGTAAGGCACCTGTCACTTCTTCCTGGCAGCTGCTCTCTGGTCCAGTGCACTGATTATGGACTCAAATCAACACACACAGCAAACTTTGTAGTAGAAGCTGCTACCACTGGACATGTGCTCTGTCCCTTAAACAGCTCTAGTAATCATATCATATACTATTGCTATTGTCATAATTTGAGTCGCTGATAACCCCCCACCGCCCCCTCCCCTATAAATGGGTTATTGCAAAACAAGTGATGTAAGCACTTACAGTTTCCCCCTTTGGTCCTTGGTATCCCTGATGTCCTCTTACGCCTTGATCCCCCTGAAATGTCAAACAGATAGATTGGCGGGCAGAAGACCTTTTTTGTTAATCTGTACACAATTCCCTAGATAGTGGTGTTGAAAACGTGCAATATTTATAACATTAGGCATTTAATGCATTTTTTATATTTTGTTTAATCTAAGCAGTGCTGTTTATGTTGCTCAGCCCTTGGATAAAAAAAAATGGCTCTGTGGATACATCTGTATACAATGCATGGACAAAGCTGACTTGTGTCATATCAAAAGGCAATGAAATTAAACAACTAATATATTGTCTCTGTCTGCAACCACAAGACCGTTGCTGTACTGGCCATTAGCAAACTAAAACTTTGCAAACGACTGCTATTACAATAATAGTTACTCAAGTTGGGTCTCTGGGGTGGGCTGTATCTCATTAAACAGCTTTTCTTGCCCCAGCCTGAATGCTGAGTGACAGATGTCACTTTCCCTTTCTGATCCCTGTGTCAGCTTCAGAGTAAGCAAACACTGGAGAACATTATTATGTAGATGCCGTCACTATGTCGCCAGTTGGCCACTCTGAGTCACACAGGGTAAGGGCTACAGTAGTGTTGGAGCGATTAAGCAGTTACATGATGCGGAACATGCCTCAAGTTCATACGTACAGCTTTCCCAGGAGGTCCTGGCCGACCAGGGGGTCCCCTAAATCCAGTGGATCCCTGAAAAGAAAAGAGAGTGAATAAATACAAGAAAGGTATCTGCACCAATAAGGGAAGACAGTAATAGACCGAACTCATGTATGATGTAATGTAATATGCACATTAGTACATGGGTCTCGTACAACCATACAATCTATTACTTATAGACAGACACATTAAAGCACAATACATTAAAATGCAATACAAAGTGGATGCATACTTTAAATATAAATATGACTGCTGAGCACTCACCCTGTCTCCTGCTGGTCCCTGAGGTCCAACTAAGCCCCTCTGACCCCTTGGGCCCTAGAAAGAAAAATGTCATAATTAACAACGAAGTGCATAGTCACACATCATCTCTAATTGAATACCACTTTATATACAGTCATGTTTAATCTCACAATGATGCAACTGTGCGGTAGTTCTATGTACCTGTAAGCCCACGCTCCCAGGGATTCCTGGTGGCCCGGGTGGGCCTGCCTCTCCCTGTGGATAAGGACACAAAGTCAGAGAATGTGGATAACCAGATAGATATGCCAGCTCATAGTGAGATGCTGCAAATACCAGTTATAAGATAGTAATGTAACTATGACCATGACAACAGGAACAACTTATCCCTGACAGTCAGACGTTTCCTCACTACATGTAGGTTATGCTGTCCTAAGGCTGGCGCCGTACATAGTGTGATCCCACAGCCGAGCCATAAAGCCACACAAATAAACTGGCTGACACTGAAGTCTGGTGGTGGTCATCTTAAAGCTACATTTACCAACATGCAATATAATGATCTCATAGAATTTGATAACATCATTACTGATCAGGCTTGGTCATTCTGAGCTCATAAATGCGGCATGTGTTGCCAGGTCAGTATAACTAGAGCAGACAAAATATTGCATAAAGCTACATATGGGTCCATGTTATATCTTGACCTTTAATAGGATTAACTGAGACTGGGCAGTCAGACTTAATCCCCTGCTGTATTGTTCTCTGTATTGTGTTGCAGCTGAGAACAATAGATGAAGGGTTTATGTTAATTAACCATATTGTGCCTAGGCGCGGCAAACTAGACAAGATAACCGTGGACCCATCTGTATATTGATGATAGGCCTGACCGTACAGACAGTATCCCACTTAATGTATTATCCTGCATTACCTTTTGTCCATCCTTTCCGATCTCCCCTCGATCTCCTTTATTGCCGGTGTGGCCCTGTAATACATAGACATGGAGATTAATACCTGGTTTAGGCAGAGAACACACGGAGGAATAAAGCCTACCTAAACTGGAAACCATGTAACAGGAGATCAGTTATCATCACGGTAATAACATTAATAGTAAAGATCAGTGTAATACTGTATTATATTAGTAATAGTAGAGCTCTTGTTTCCTCCCACAGTCCCCCACAAATGTATTGGTAGGATAAGTATGTGATGAATGAGGGATTCAGCTTTTCCCATCACTGCTGAGCCTAGTTTTGCGTGCAGAGATAGACTGTAGGCATGAGTATTCTGTAAGCCACTGGGACCCACTCTCCTTTGCCCAGTTATGTTTTAAACATATGCATTAAATTAGGTACCATTATTTAACCATGGTTTATATAATGGATGTATTAATTGTGCAATTCAAGGTTGCACTAGTACCACATCTGCAAAAGAGTGATAGTCTGTCGCTCAGCACTGCAGGGGATAAAATCCAGGAACAATGCTTTTGCTAATTACATCTCCAACAAATAGGCTCCTTTGTTTAACATCCAAGAACAATGGGCATGCTAATTTCATCAACAGTGCAGGCTCCTCATGGGAGGGGAGATCCATTGTATGAGACGGATATCTTCAAACAGCATGGAGTCACTGCTGGCAAAGGGACTGAAACAGATGGGCAGCACCTGAGACCCAGCCCTGAGAGAAGACTTCAAATCAGGGATCCAGCAGAAAAGTGCCACCATGGAATGGAGGAACCAGAGACTGGATAAGAGGCTGTGTCTGGAGATCAGAGGGAGATCAGGTGTTTCATGAGCTGAATATGAGAACTGGTACAGGGCCACGGCTGCTGCTAGACTGACTCAGGAATCAGAATGCTACTACCGAGCAGCAAGTCTTCCTTCATCTGGAATCCTTGTGGATCTGTGTGCATACCAAACTGAGGAGACCGTACAGCAGCTACCTCTGTAGCCTAAGACAGTCCAAATCAGATACTGGAAGGTAGCCTACGAAGAGACAACAAAGCCATATACTTGTACTCTATGGGTGTTTTGTGTCATTTGCTGTAGTGTGACTATGTTAAAAATATGTGGCCAAGTGCTTCATTGCCATTTGTGCTTTTTTTGTAACTGATCATAATTATTTCTTTGTCTGAGTGTGGAATTATGTTCCCAAGTCCACAGTACTGAAGGGTTATAGCTGAAGGTAAGTGCTGATCTGGTGCAGAAGTCTTTGCTGGAGTAACTCCAGGCATGCTCGGCCACACTTGGCCATGGTAAATCGCTTGTCAGTGCCCCGGTATTGGATGCTTATGAATATAGTGTGAATATAGTGTGAGTGTTTATGTGGTGGGGAATATAGACACTATGCTACAATGTGGTAGCGACTGAGTGCCTCCACTTCTGCGCAGAATACCCGCTGGTGTCATGTTTTTCTGTACGCCAAGACACCACCCCAAAAAGGGTCATGACATCTACGTTTTTACAGACACTGCCCATTACCTCCCCCAAATGGCCTCTTCATGTCACTCTGCAACCGATTCCTCAATGCAAGCGGCATCGCAAAAGTACCTTGGCGCGTGCTCAGTTGTGACACCATCAGAGTTATGAACGCATCTTAATCAGGCCCAATATGTCAGGGCAACTAAAATCTCAGTATAATGAGCAATCCAATAATATTGAACGAGCGCAAAAATTCAATAAAATTCTGTGGTTATTATCAGAGTTAGTAGAACCAGGATCCTAACATCTTCTTAAAGAACCAGATCACAACTAAGTAGACTATGAAATCGATAATATGAAATTAATTCAAACAAAGCAATGAAATTATAGTTGTTTTAAAATTCTATTTCAATAAAAATCCTACAGGTCAAATAACACAATACTGAACAGGGAATCCATATCCACAGATAACAGTTCTAAATTAGGTAATGTAGATTATAGGGGATGTTGTCATGTCGACACTTATGGTGTCTACATTGAAGGTGTCGGCATCTGCAGAATGTCAACATTTTTACAGTGCCGACATTCTGCAGGGACTGGGAGGCTAGGATTAGGCGACATGAGGGTTAGGGTTAAACACCACGGGAAGCGTTAGTGTTAGGAGGTAAGGATTTACTCATCGCCAGAAGGCGTTTCGCATATACTTACCACCGGAAGCACCACATGAAGAGCCGGAAGTCAACAGGACATCACTGCTGCACTTGCCACTGGACCTGCCATTCCAGGTAAGTCATCACTAGACCACCAGGGATATTTTGTTGACATTCTAATAAGCCAGCATTTCATTGGTGTCGACATGTTTCATGTCGATATTCTCATGTTGACATTATGAATGGTGACTAAATATTCCACACTCAATCATAGCACAGTCCAATCAAACACATGATATTACACATTGGGGAAATCCAATCCAATAAAGCACCTTAGTATACAGTACATAGTGCTGCTTTGCCTACTGTATGACTAAATCACAGGGTTTGGTGGTCAGTTGGTGGTGACTTCCGGCTGATCCTTCAGCGCATCCAGAAGTGCGTTAACCTCTAACACTCCCCTGCCATAGCCTAACTGCAACCCTCCACTGACGCAGCCTAAACCTAATCCTCCAGTCCATGCATTGTGAACAGGTCGACATTCTGCAGATGTCGGCATACTCCATGTTAACATTTCAAAAATGACAACATCATAACTGCTGATAATGTGGTGTTAACTTAGTAAATTTTGACGTGGGGGTAATTCTGATTCTAATTCGCAGCAGGAATATGTGCAGAGGGAGTTAGATTTGGGTGGGGTGTGTTCAATGGTTCCGGTATGAATGGTCGACCATGTTATGGTCAACAGTCATTAGGTCGACCACTATTGGTCGACATTGACACATGGTCGACACATGAAAATGGTCGACACGTGAAAGGTCGGCACATGAAAGGGTCGACATGCGTTTTTTAACTTTTTTTAGTGTGTTTTTTGCGTAAAGTGACCGGGAACCCCAATTAGTGCACCGCGTTCGCTCGCCATGCTTCGGGCATGGTGCCTTCGCTTCGCTCGGCACAGATTACCGTTCCAATCGTAGTCCACGTGGATCGTAAAGTATGGAAAAGTTCCCCAAAAGAAAAAAAAGTAAAAAAAATGCATGTCGACCTTTTCAAGTGTCGACCTTTCATGTGTCGACCATGTGTCCATGTCAATGTCGACCAATAGTGGTCGACCTAATGACTGTCGACCATAACATGGTCGACCATGTGAACGGATACCGTGTTCAATCTGCAATCTATATTGTAGTGTAAAAATAAAACAGCCAGTATTTACCCTGCACAGAAACAAAATAACCCACCCAAATCTAACTCTCTCTGCACATGTTATATCTGCCTCCCCTGCAGTGCACATGGTTTTGCCCAACTGCTAACAAAGTTCTTGCTGCGATCAACTCAGAATTACCCCCATGATTGCATCTCACATACATAAAATTCATGAAATTAATTATATTTTTTTAAATTAATTATATCAGAGATTAAATAAAAAAGATTATAAATTGTTAAAGGCAAACATTAAAAAGCAACAACTTGCCAAGATGTCAACATCAAGTTGAAAAAAGATTGCCAAACGTGGTGGCAAACAAAAGTACCAACACATTAAGATGCAAATAATGTTAATGGAGCGCAAGCATATCTGGTTGGAACAATGGATGAAACAAAGGTGTTAAAAGTGTGCAATAAACCCCAGCACAGCAGTGAAATAAACCACCCATACAACGGGATGTAGTTGTGTGACCGATGGTGTTAAAGCTAAATATTTATCTTACTTAAAACCCTTTAAGAGGTCAAAGAACACAGTACGCTATTGGCGTATGGAATACCATAAGGGTACGCACGTTGCGTAACAATCGCTTAGCCGTAGTCGAGACGCTCAAGCGTCACGTTCGCTCACGGCCAAGTGATCACAGGCAGGCACACTATTGGCTGCCGACTAACGTAATGATACGCTATTAGCGTAGCGGACGCTCGGGACCACGAGGAGATCACAAGCGGCGCTGATGCTCACAATGTTAAACCTTTATAACTATACCATAAACAATGTATCTATGCAATAAACCTTGGTGTAGTGATAGGGTGTAAATGTAACACAGTGTAACCTTATTAACTTAAAGCTGTACGAGCGTTTCCGACGCTCAGAGAATACTTAGAAATATAAGAAATACACAGATACCGATCTTAGGTTCTAACACCTTATATGAACGTTCTATTTGCAAAAGAATAATACAATACAAGTCATACACTACCAATATAACATAGACTAACTAACCAGATAACTACACATGAAATACAATAACAGCACAATAACACTTTAAGAGGAAAAGAGAGAGAAAGAGGAGAAGAGGGAGAGAGAGAGAGATATGGCTCACAATAACAATAAAGTCAATATGATTGCGGAGATACTTACGCTCAAGGGAAACAATCGCATGCGCCTCTGGATATCCAGCTCCCGATTATCAGCAATGAGAACCGTTGAAGAGAATAGAGAGCTGGCCCAGAGTGGCTTGTCCTTTTATACCCTACACATAATACAGTACAATGGTCCCTATATTCTTATTGTTCATTGGACACAGGAATTTGTCTTCGCATTATAACAAAAGGTAATAGGTTGATTCATACAGGTGGGCTGTGACTATTTCCAACTAACTGCTCAGGTGGGTGGGAAACTAGGTTTCCCGCCGCATGGATAATAAAGAGCAAATAATAGTAAATGTCCATAAACTTCTTATGTCCATAACTATTCGCACGAGCGATTTATCCGCTTCAAACCAACACCGGAATATTGCTAATTAAATACTCTTCCGATGGATACTAAACACCACTGTATAACCCTTGTCTGACCCTTCGTATCAAACAAAGAGGGATCTCTTTGTTCATGAACATGCTACATTAACTAAACTTTCAGATTCTATCAAAGGGACCATAATCTACAAAATACATTATACAGTTAAAATATGTTATGAACGAGTCGCCCGCTAGACGCACATAAACTTTACCGTAAATGCGCACACCGTGCGCCCGCGGGTGCCCGCAACGGCGAGTATGCGCACGCACGGCAGGGCTCATGAACGTGCAACAGGCACTCGCATGAGGTGCAAATATAACAGTGTGCATAGTGATATTTTTCTGACTTTGACAATGGTTATACAACAAGGAGGCCAGCTCATCAAGATCTAAATGTGAGTGCAACATGGATCCCTAATGATCAGTAAAACAAAACATCAATGTAACGAAACGGAAAATATAGTAAAATACATTATAGGAAGAATTACCTTAAATCCTGGCATTCCAGGGGGGCCGGGTGGTCCAGGTGGGCAAACAGCTGGGCACTGATTAAAAAAAAAAGAAGAAAAAAAAAGTATGGTTAATGCTCAATCTCACTTCAAATATGGATGGAGGAGCCTTTACTATTTTGTTCTAGAATGCTGCTAAGCAAGTAGCTAAGAACTTGAGCCTGAGAAATAGAATCTGAAACAGTCTGACTAGTTTTAGATTCCGAAGTACAACTAGACATCCGGCTACCTAGATATTAATAGATGAAAGCTATGGGAAGAAGTTACATAAGGTGCTATGTGCGCCGCCTGGATTTGTTTCTAATCGGTCTCTCTTCTTCTATATGGCTTTATATTTTTGGCTGTCAATAATGCTGTGATGCTGCTAATGGGAGATTGTCGGTAATATCTATGTAATTCATCATAAGGTGGTAATGAGTAATAACAGAAGTGTTTAGATACTGTAGATGTTTAGAATGCTGAGAAAAGAGAAAATGAAGCGCTGCCCATCCAAAGGAACTTTTATTATGCTGGAACTCTCTGAAAGTTCATATATATCATAGATACTTGGTCATAATTTTTTGGTGATGGTTACGCACCTTAATTCACCATGGCAGCTGGGGTGATTACCGGGTGAAATGGTTGCGGTTTTTCCAGATGTGACGTCACACCCAGAAACACCGACTGCACTAGCGGGTTCAGTTTAGTGGGTTCAGTTCAATCATTGTGTTTATCAGGTAAGATCTGCATTACTGCTGTCCCTGATGACAGAGAAAAATCTGAAACTTTGTGGAGCAAAACCTTAAGAAGTGCCTCTATGTGCGGTGTACACTTTATATTTTCCTTACTGATGCTAAATACTAGACCACTGACATGCTGGAATTATTGTCTTTGGCCTTTATAGTTTAACGCGGACCTGTGTCCTTTCTTTAAACCTTACTAGCTACAGGGACACACATAGCATATAGACATACATTTTCTTTGATTAGTTTTTCCTATGTTCTCTACAGAGCCACATAAAACCAACCCAGAGACGATGCTCACCTGCAGGTCTCCGTTGCCATCGGGAACAACTCCAGGAAGACCCTATGGTGCAATGGGACAGAGAATCCATGAATGGAAAAGAAGGAACATTGGCATTTTCACTTTTATACACATGTTCAGACACGTTAGTGTATGTAAATGTGGTATGTTGTATGTTGTCAAATGACAGAAAAAGGTAACAGCAGCCCATCTTATAACATTAATGACTACCATATGTTCTACAGTATTTATTACACCAGAATAGCCACAAAATTAAGCATATGTCATTATCATAACTTACTGGAGGGCCTGGTGGTCCTGGGGGTCCAGGTAGACCAGGAGGGCCAGAAGGTCCCTGTAAAATAGAGATTGTAAGGAAATTACAACATGTACAAAAAGCAGAATCAATTTTACACATCTGTGTATATAGACAACTTACAGTGAATGTTTCAAAGGGAATTTCTACATGAGTAAAAGTGTAGTACTCAATAAATATTACTTTATTGTAAAGAGATTGCTACCAATCCATTAGGACAAATCCAGTAAAAAAAAAACCTACTACTTCATCTATCATTCATCAACAACCAGATCCATAGTTGAAAATTGTCTCCCCACTTGGGAAATGCTGACCTGACTTCAGGAAGGTTAATAAATTATTTAAATTTATTAAGCAAAGTAGGTTATGACCTCTGTGAATCCAACACATATGTGACAGAATGTTTGATGTCCAATGGTAAAATGCCTCACACATGAAATCAATTCAAATAAAGGCATTCATAAAAGTTACCAGTATCTTTATATAAAGGACTATGGGGGAGATTTATCAAAGGTTGGGAAGAGATAAACTGGTCTATTCATGAAGCAGTGAAATTAGTGGAGAAAATAACCAGTGGAGAAGTTGCCTATGGCAACCAATCAGCTTTAAAGGAAGCCTTTACCAAATACATTCTGTAAAATGTAAGGGAGATGCTGATTGGTTGTGATGAGCAACTGGTCTGTTTTTCCACTCTTTTCACTGCTTCATGAATAGACCCCAAAGTACCAACCAAGCACAGCTTGTAAAATGACAAACTGGTTGGCTGGTACTTTATCTCTCTCCATGCTTTATTAAATGTTCCCCCTATGTAACTAGGATTAGGTTCACACTAATTAGAAAGAAGTAACTTCCAACACACACAGAGGTAACACGATAGTTACTAGTCCACATTGAAGTTGTACTGTGTACATGTCCTGTGTAGCACTGAATACTGTTTTCTTTTAGAGCCCAATTTCATAATTCCAACATGGCCAAAGCTTCAAGAGCACCTACCGCTGGACCTTGAGGTCCTCTACCGCCTGGTAATCCACTTGGTCCAGCTAGACCCTGGAAGTATAATATATATATTAGATACAGCAGGAGAGACCTCAGACACAAATCAGGGGAGTTTTAATGGTCACTGAGTACTACTACATGAATACAGGTAAAAATGATGCTTGGTTTCCAGGCAAGAGGAGAAAAAGAAGACCATTGAAGAAATATGGAGGCAAAAAGGATTCGAACAGGCAAATGAGGAGGAATATGGGCAGTACACTGAAGAGGGATACAGGCAGGCAAATGAGGAGGGATGCGGGCAGGACACTGAGGAGGGATGTGGGCAGGACACCGAGGAGGGATACAGGCAGACAAATGAAGAGGAATACGGGCAGTGCACCGAGGAGGGATGTGGGCAGGGCACTGAGGAGGGTTGTGGGCAGGGCACCGAGGAGGGATGTGGGCAGGGCACTGAGGAGGGATGTGGGCAGGGCACTGAGGAGGGATGAGGGCAGGGCACTGATAAGGGATATGGGCAAAGCACTGAAGAGGGATGTGTGCAGGCAAATGATGAGGGATGAGGGCCGGGCACTGAGGAAGGGTGCAGGCAGGCAAATGAGCAGATATGCGGACAGGGCACTGGGGAAGGATTTGAACAGGAAAATGAGGAGGGATGCGGGGAGGCACTGACGAGGGATTTGGACAGGCAAATGAAGAAGAATATGGTCAGGACACTGTGGAAGGATGTAGGCAGGGCGCTGATCAGGGATGCAGGCATGAGGAGAAATGTGGGCAGGGCACTGAGGAGTGATGCAATGCGGGCAGGGCACTGAGGAGGGATGTGGGCAGAGCACTGAGGAGGAATACAGGCAGGGCACTGGGGACGTATGCAGGCAAGCCAGGAGGGATTCGGATAAACCATGGAAGATGGGTGCAGGCAAGCCCTTGAGGAAGGACAAAGTGACAGGCCACAGAGAAAGGATAAGCAGCAGGCAGGCCACAGAGGAGGGAGAAATGGCGGGCTGGCCAGAGGTGGAATAAGTGGTAGGCAAGCAATGGAGGAGAGTTGCAGGCAAAGAAGCCATGGAGGAAAGATGGAGACACAGAACAGGAAAGGGATGCATTCACCGTAGACAAATAAAAGATCTATAAATATATACAGGTTGAGTATCCCATATCCAAATATTCCGAAATACGGACTTTTTTGAGTGAGATAGTGAAACCTTTGTTTTCTGATGGCTCAATGTACACAAACTTTGTTTAATACACAAAGTTATTAATAATATTGTATTAAATGACCTTCAGGCTGTGTGTATAAGGTGTATATGAGACATAAATGCATTCTGTGCTTAGACTTGGGTCCTATCTCCATAATATCTCATTGTGGTATGCAATTATTCCAAAATAAGGAAAAATCCGATATCCAAAATACATCTGGTCCCAAGCATTTTGGATAAGGGATACGCAACCTGTATATATATATATAAAAATATATATATATGTAAAAGGAAATTCATTTGTCAGACTTACAGGAGGTCCTGGTGGTCCTCGTCCCTGTAAAGTTAAAAGGAAGAAAAACAAAACCATTAAAGCTGATTCATAATAAATTAATACAAACTGTTACCATCTAGGCCATAGAGATCTACAGCATAGCTATGGAATATCACATTGTTTATCCTCCATCGAACTACACTCTCAGCTCATTTCTACTCTTACCATTCCCCTTTTATGTCCGCCCACATCCCGCCCATAGCCCGTATAAATAGGGTCCTCTGTCCTCTTTTCTCCCTACATAATGATGCTAGCTGCCCACTGTAATTATGTATTTATGTGAAACCGTTCATGTATTTATTTGTACTGTATTCTTTACTGATGTAAAATATGACATACCCCCTGCCCGGCGCAACAGAACCCAAATGCAGTGCAAGCATGCAGGGTGCTCGTGCTGACTCAAAATAGCTTTTCAGATAAATCTTTAGGCTAATCCATATAAGTGAAGAATAGATAGCCCTCACGAGTCTTATCACAATGCAGCTTAAATTACTTTATGCACCATAATCATCTAAATTGACATCTCTCTCCTCTAGGGGGCCTAGCATATTATTGTCAGAAGATGGATGTCTTCAAAAGGTCTCTTTGAAGTATCTCAGAAACTGCTGATTAAGGAAAATAATGTGTAAAACCAAAAATATCTAGTGAGTGACAGTTCTGTGGGTGAAAATACCCTATTAATGAGACAGTTCAGGGGAAAATGGTAAGATGGTTCAAGCTTACAGACAGGTGACAGTAGCTGAAATAACCATGTATAACAAAGCAGTATGCAGAAGAGTACCTTTGAACGCTCATCACTTCCAACCTTGAAGTGGATGGGCAACAGCAGCAGACCACACAGGGTTTTACTCCTGTACGAACTGAAAACTGATGTCTATCTTCCAACTGTTCCACATTCAGCGGGACAGCCCAGCTTTTTTGGGGCTATCCCACCAGCAGGCGGCAGTGTACCACGGTAGGGGAGTTGGAGGGGAGCACACACTGCAGCAGGTAAGCAGCGGATGAAGAGATGCCGTGCGCATGCACACAGCATGTATTCACAGTGTAGGGAGAGGTGGGGGGGGGGGGGCAGCCCAGCATCTCAGAAAGTGCTGGGAATTCCCCCACAGTGTAGGGAGAGCTGGGGGGCAGCCCAGCATCTCGGAGAGTGCCTCGTAGAGTGCTGGGAATTCCCCCACAGTGTAGGGAGAGCTGGGGGGCAGCCCAGCATCTCGGAGAGTGCCTCGTAGAGTGCTGGGAATTCCCCCACAGTGTAGGGAGAGCTGGGGGGCAGCCCAGCATCTCGGAGAGTGCCTCGTAGAGTGCTGGGAATTCCCCCACAGTGTAGGGAGAGCTGGGGGGCAGCCCAGCATCTCGGAGAGTGCCTCGTAGAGTGCTGGGAATTCCCCCACAGTGTAGGGAGAGCTGGGGGGCAGCCCAGCATCTCGGAGAGTGCCTCGTAGAGTGCTGGGAATTCCCCCACAGTGTAGGGAGAGCTGGGGGGCAGCCCAGCATCTCGGAGAGTGCCTCGTAGAGTGCTGGGAATTCCCCCACAGTGTAGGGAGAGCTGGGGGGCAGCCCAGCATCTCGGAGAGTGCCTCGTAGAGTGCTGGGAATTCCCCCACAGTGTAGGGAGAGCTGGGGGGCAGCCCAGCATCTCGGAGAGTGCTGGGAATTCCCCCACAGTGATGTGAATGAGTGTGCCAAGAGGCTCTGCCCCCTTTTCTCAAGGTTCTACCCCTTTTCAGGTGCGCAGGGTTCCGCATCTAGGAAAATAGTGATGGCAGGTATGCTGATATTAGAGCGGGCACAGGCTCAAGGCCGTATGGAGTATGCCGTAGGGGGCATGGCCACACCCCTGTACCAAAAAAAATAAGAATTTACTTACCGATAATTCTATTTCTCGTAGTCCGTAGTGGATGCTGGGGACTCCGTAAGGACCATGGGGAATAGCGGCTCCGCAGGAGACTGGGCACAAAAGTAAAGCTTTAGAACTACCTGGTGTGCACTGGCTCCTCCCCCTATGACCCTCCTCCAAGCCTCAGTTAGGATACTGTGCCCGGACGAGCGTACACAATAAGGAAGGATTTTGAATCCCGGGTAAGACTCATACCAGCCACACCAATCACACCATATAACTTGTGATCTAAACCCAGTTAACAGCATGATAACAGAGGAGCCTCTAGAAAAGATGGCTCACTACAGCAATAACCCGATTTTTTGGTAACAATTACTATGTACCAGTATTGCAGACAATCCGCACTTGGGATGGGCGCCCAGCATCCACTACGGACTACGAGAAATAGAATTATCGGTAAGTAAATTCTTATTTTCTCTAACGTCCTAAGTGGATGCTGGGGACTCCGTAAGGACCATGGGGATTATACCAAAGCTCCCAAACGGGCGGGAGAGTGCGGATGACTCTGCAGCACCAAATGAGAGAACTCCCGGTCCTCCTCAGCCAGGGTATCAAATTTGTAGAATTTTACAAACGTATTTGCTCCTGACCAAGTAGCTGCTCGGCAAAGTTGTAAAGCCGAGACCCCTCGGGCAGCCGCCCAAGATGAGCCCACCTTCCTTGTGGAATGGGCTTTTACAGATTTTGGCTGTGGCAGGCCTGCCACAGAATGTGCAAGCTGAATTGTACCACAAATCCAACGAGCAATAGTCTGCTTAGAAGCAGGAGCACCCAGCTTGTTGGGTGCATACAGAATAAACAACGAGTCGGATTTTCTGACTCCAGCCGTCCTGGAAACCTATATTCCAGGGCTCTGACAACGTCTAGCAACTTGGAGTCCTCCAAGTCCCTAGTAGCCGCAGGCACCACAATAGGTTGATTCAGGTGAAACGCTGAAAACCACCTTAGGGAGAAACTGAGGACAGGTCCTCAATTCCGCCCTGTCCGAATGGAAAATCAGATGAGGGCTTTTACAGGATAAATCCGCCAATTCTGACACGCACCTGGCCCAGGCCAGGGCCAACAGCATGACCACTTTCCATGTGAGATATTTTAACTCCACATATTTAAGTGGTTCAAACCAATGTGACTTTTGGAACCCAAAAACTACATTTAGATCCCAAGGTGCCACTGGAGGCACAAAAGGAGGCTGTATATACAGTACCCCTTTCACAAACGTCTGAACTTCAGGGACTGAAGCTAGTTCTTTTTGGAAGAAAATTGACAGGGCCGAAATTTGAACCTTAATGGACCCCCATTTCAGGCCCATAGACACTCCTGTTTGCAGGAAATGTAGGAATCGACCTAGTTGAAAATTCCTCCGTCGGGGCCTTACTGGCCTCGCACCACGCAACATATTTTCGCCAATTGCGGTGATAATGTTTTTGCGGTTACATCCTTCCTGGCTTTGATCAGGATAGGGATGACTTTATCCGGAATGCCTTTTTCCTTCAGGATCCGGCGTTCAACCGCCCTGCCGTTAAACGCAGCCGCGGTAAGTCTTGGAACAGACAGGGTCCTTGCTGGAGCAGGTCCCTTCTTAGAGGTACCGGGCCACGGATCCTCCGTGAGCATCTCTTGAAGTTCCGGTTACCAAGTCCTTCTTGGCCAATCCGGAGCCACGAATATAGTGCTTACTCCTCTCCATCTTATATTTCTCAGTACCTTGGTTATGAGAGGCAGAGGAGGGAACACATACACTGACTGGTACACCCACTGTGTTACCAGAGCGTCTACAGCTATTGCCTGAGGGTCCCTTGACCTGGCGCAATACTTGTCGAGTTTTATAAACATGTGGAAGACTTCTGGGTGAAGTCCCCACTCTCCCGGGTGGAGGTCGTGTCTGCTGAGGAAGTCTGCTTCCCAGTTGTCCACTCCCGGAATGAATACTGCTGACAGTGCTATCACATGATTTTCCGCCCAGCGAAGAATCCTTGCAGCTTCTGCCATTGCCCTTCTGCTTCTTGTGTCACCCTGTCTGTTTACGTGGGTGACTGCCGTGATGTTGTCCGAATGGATCAACTCCGGGTGACCTTGAAGCAGAGGTCTTGCTGAGCTTAGAGCATTGTAAATAGCCCTTAGCGTCAGGATATTTATGTGAAGTGATGTCTCCAGGCTTGACCATAAGCTCTGGAAATTCCTTCCCTGTGTGACTGCTCCCCAGCCTCGCAGGCTGGCATCCGTGGTCACCAGGACCCAGTCCTGAATGTGCGGCCCTCTAGAAGATGAGCACTCTGCAACCACCACAGGAGAGACACCCACCCTTGTGCTTGGTGACAGGGTTATCCGCTGATGCATCTGAAGATGCGACCCAGACCATTTGTCCAGCAGGTCCCACTGGAAAGTTCTTGCGTGGAATCTGCCGCATGGGATTGCTTCATAGGAAGCCACCATTTTTTCCAGAACCATCTCATTGATGTACTGAGACTTGGCTCGGTTATAGGAGGTTCCCGACTAGCTCGGATAACTCCCTGACTTTCTCCTCCGGGAGAAACACCTTTTTCTGAACTGTGTCCAGGATCATCCCTAAGAACAGAAGACGAGTCGTCGGAATCAGCTGCGATTTTGGAATATTGAGAATCCAATCGTGCTGCCGCAACACTACCTGAGATAGTGCTACACCGACCTCCAACTGTTCCCTGGATCTTACCCTTATCAGGGAATCGTCCAAGTAAGGGATAACTAAAATTCCCTTCCTTTGAAGGAGTATCATCATTTCGGCCATTACCTTGGTAAAGACCCGGGGTGCCGTGGACCATCCATACGGCAGCGTCTGAAACTGATAGTGACAGTTCTGTACCATAAACCTGAGGTACCCTTGGTGAGAAGGGTAAATTGGGACATGAAGGTAAGCATCCTTGATGCACCGAGACATCATGTAGTCCTCTTCTTCAAGGTTCGCAATCACTGCTCTGAGTGACTCAATCTTGAATTTGAACCTCTGTATGTAAGTGTTCAAAGATTTTAGATTTAGAATCGGTCTCACCGAGCCGTCCGGCTTCGGTACCACAACAGTGTGGAATAATACCCCGTTCCCTGTTGCAGGAGGGGTACCTTGATTATCACCTGCTGGGAATACAGCTTGTGAATGGCTTCCAAAACTGTCTCCCTGTCAGAAGGAGACATCGGTAAAGCTGACTTTAGGAAACGGCGAGGGGGAGACGTCTCGAATTCCAATTTGTACCCCTGAGATATCACCTGAAGGATCCAGGGGTCTACTTGCGAGTGAGCCCACTGCGCGCTGAAATTCATTGAGACGGGCCCCCACCGTGCCTGATTCTGCTTGTAAAGCCCCAGCGTCATACTGAGGGCTTGGCAGAGGCGGGAGAGGGTTTCTGTTCTTGGGAACTGGCTGATTTCTGCAGCCTTTTCCCTCTCCCTCTGTCACGGGGCAGAAATGAGGAACCTTTTGCCCGCTTGCCCACGAAAAGACTGCACCTGATAATACGGCGTCTTCTCATGTTGAGAGGCGACCTGGGGTACAAACGTGGATTTCCCAGCTGTTGCCGTGGCCACCAGGTCTGAAAGACCGACCCCAAATAACTCCTCCCCTTAATAAGGCAATACTTCCAAATGCCGTTTGGAATCCGCATCACCTGACCACTGTCGTGTCCATAACCCTCTACTGGTAGAAATGGACAACGCACTTAGACTTGATGCCAGTCGGCAAATATTCCGCTGTGCATCACGCATATATAGAAATGCATCTTTTAAATGCTCTATAGGCAATAATATACTGTCCCTATCTAGGGTATCAATATTTTCAGTCAGGGAATCCGACCACGCCAACCCAGCACTGCACATCCAGGCTGAGGCGATTGCTGGTCGCAGTATAACACCAGTATGTGTGTAAATACCTTTTAGGATGCCCTCCTGCTTTCTATCAGCAGGATCCTTAAGGGCGGCCATCTCAGGAGAGGGTAGAGCCCTTGTTCTTACAAGCGTGTGAGCGCTTTATCCACCCTAGGGGGTGTTTCCCAACGCACCCTAACCTCTGGCGGGAAAGGATATAATGCCAATAACATTTTAGAAATTATCAGTTGTTATCGGGGGAAACCCACGCATCATCACACACCTCATTTAATTTCTCAGATTCAGGAAAACTACAGGTAGTTTTTCCTCACCGAACATAGGCCCTCATTCCGAGTCGTTCGCTCGGTATTTTTCATCGCATCGCAGTGAAATTCCGCATAGTGCGCATGCGCAATATTCGCACTGCGACTGCGCCAAGTATCTTTGCTATGAAGATAGTATTTTTACTCACGGCTTTTTCCTCGCTCCGGCGATCGTAATGTGATTGACAGGAAATGGGTGTTACTGGGCGGAAACACGGCGTTTTATGGGCGTGTGGCTGAAAACGCTACCGTTTCCGGAAAAAACGCAGGAGTGGCCGGAGAAACGGGGGAGTGGTTGGGCGAACGCTGGGTGTGTTTGTGACGTCAAACCAGGAACGACAAGCACTGAACTGATCGCACTGGCAGAGTAAGTGTGGAGCTACTCTAAAACTGCTAAGTAGTTTGTGATCGCAATATTGCGAATACATCGGTCGCAATTTTAAGAAGCTAAGATACACTCCCAGTAGGCGTAGGCTTAGCGTGTGTAACTCTGCTAAATTCGCCTTGCGACCGATCAACTCGGAATGAGGGCCATAATACCCCTTTTTGGTGGTATTCGTATTATCAGAAATGTGTAAAACATTTTTCATTGCCTCAATCATGTAACGTGTGGCCCTACTGGAAGTCACATTTGTCTCTTCACCGTCGACACTGGAGTCAGTATCCGTGTCGGCGTCTATATCTGCCATCTGAGGTAACGGGCGCTTTAGAGCCCCTGACGGCCTTATGAGACGTCTGGACAGGCACAAGCTGAGTAGCCGGCTGTCTCATGTCAACCACTGTCTTTTATACAGAGCTGACACTGTTACGTAATTCCTTCCAACAGTTCATCCACTCAGGTGTCGACCCCCTAGGGGGTGACATCACTATTACAGGCAATCTGCTCAGTCTCCACATCATTTTTCTCCTCATACATGTCGACACAAACGTACCGACATACAGCACACACACAGGGAATGCTCTGATAGAGGACAGGACCCCACTAGCCCTTTGGGGAGACAGAGGTAGAGTTTGCCAGCACACACCAGAGCGCTATATATATACAGGGATAACCTTATATAAGTGTTTTTTCCCCTTATAGCTGCTGTATCTTTAATACTGCGCGTAATTAGTGCCCCCCTTCTCTTTTTTAACCCTTTCTGTAGTGTAGTGACTGCAGGGGAGAGCCAGGGAGCTTCCCTCCAACGGAGCTGTGAGGGAAAATGGCGCCAGTGTGCTGAGGAGATAGGCTCCGCCCCCTTATCGGCGGCCTTATCTCCCGTTTTTCTATGTATTCTGGCAGGGGTTAAATTCATCCATATAGCCCAGGAGCTATATGTGATGCATTTTTTGCCATCCAAGGTGTTTTTATTGCGTCTCAGGGCGCCCCCCCCCCAGCGCCCTGCACCCTCAGTGACCGGAGTGTGAAGTGTGCTGAGAGCAATGGCGCACAGCTGCAGTGCTGTGCGCTACCTTGTTGAAGACAGGACGTCTTCTGCCGCCGATTTTCCGGACCTCTTCTGTCTTCTGGCTCTGTAAGGGGGGCGGCGGCGCGGCTCTGGGACCCATCCATGGCTGGGCCTGTGATCGTCCCTCTGGAGCTAATGTCCAGTAGCCTAAGGAGCCCAATCCACTCTGCACGCAGGTGAGTTCGCTTCTTCTCCCCTTAGTCCCTCGATGCAGTGAGCCTGTTGCCAGCAGGTCTCACTGAAAATAAAAAACCTAAAACTAAACTTTTCACTAAGCAGCTCAGGAGAGCCACCTAGACTGCACCCTTCTCGTTCGGGCACAAAAATCTAACTGAGGCTTGGAGGAGGGTCATAGGGGGAGGAGCCAGTGCACACCAGGTAGTTCTAAAGCTTTACTTTTGTGCCCAGTCTCCTGCGGAGCCGCTATTCCCCATGGTCCTTACGGAGTCCCCAGCATCCACTTAGGACGTTAGAGAAATACATATCTGAAAAATAGTATGCACACACTGCATAGGGGGACACTGTGCGGCTTCCTGCTGTACCCACTGCAGCAAGGAAAAGAGGATGCTTCTGCTAACAGGTAAGAAGTATGTGGTGGGGGGGGGGGTACCCACTAGGCTCCTTTAACAAGCCCGAGTCTGGGTAATTAGTGCCATCCTGCCATGTATTAACAGATCATGCTGGTGTTGGGAATGTTTTCTTGGCACATATTAGGCCCCTTAATACCAATAGAACATTTCTGAAATGCCACAGCCTATCTAAGTGTAGTTGCTAAACATGTGCATCCATCTTCTATTGGCTGCTTCCAGCTAGGTAACGCGAGATGTCACAAAGCACGTCATCTCATTGGGATGCAGTTAATTTGCTGGCTGTCGGGATCCTGGCGTTCAGGAAACAGACGCCAGAATCCTGACAGCTGACAATGCCAACAGCCAGAATCCCGGCGAACAGGGGCTATTCCCACTTATCGAGTGGGAATAGAACCTGTGGTGAGCGCAGCAAGCCACCGAGCCCACAGCAGTGCAGCGATCCCACAAAGGGACTCTTTGCGCTCGCCCTGCTGCCGGCATACTGGCGGCCGTGATGCCATTGCCGGTATACTGCCGGCCGGCATCCTGGCCGCCGGTATTTCATACTGATTCCATCTCATGTTAGTTCCATGTACATAACAATGGATTCAGTGTTCTCCATCAGATCTCAATCCAATAGAGTGCCTTTAAGATGTGGTGGAAAAGGATATGTGCATCATGAATGTGCAGCCAAAACTCATACTCAGCTGCTGATGTTGTCATGGCAACATGAACCAGAATCTCTAAGGAATGTTTTCAGCACCTTGTTGAATAAATGCCACAAAGTTTAGTCTCTTCTGGGGTAAAAAAGGGCTCTATTCAGTGTGGCTAGGTACCACTATGGATAGAAGTAGTGTGTGTTTTTATATATATATATATATATATATACACATATATATATATATATATATATATATATATATATATATATATAAAAATTGTAGAAGTGGGCACTCCAAAACCAACCCATATGAGTGAGTGTGCAGTGGTAACCGTAAGACTATCCAGGGAACACAGCAAAGGAACATCACTCCTATTGAATGATACACATGGGTGTTAGAATTTCCACGATAGGAGTGTCATTCCTTTATATTGTTCTCTCTCTTTCTATAATATGCATACAGAGAATAGAGGATTGTAGTGTGCCTTCTGTCCAGGATTATGTAATCCTTCCACTGAACGCAGCTGGCAAAAATATATGCCTCAATAAGAATGTGATAAAAGGCTCAATGAGTTGAGGGTCAGGACGTCTCCTGACGTTGTAGTGGTTTGTAGTCTGTACTCACTGCAGGTCCATCTGGCCCAGGTGGTCCAATACTTCCCTAAATGGAAACACAACATAAATGGTTTTAGTAAAGAGGTATCTCCCCGCCTCCATTACAAAACAATGTGCTAGTGATGTATCCATAGTATCAGCAAATTGAGTCTCTGGGCATGATTTGTCCTTTTGTCTGGTTCTCAGCATTTTTAATCCGCAGAGCAGGACCGGCACTATTTACGCCATTGCTGTCACAGAACTTGGGCGCTCTGTGCAAATAATCAGATACATTTATTAGCACTGCTTTTACAGAATGTGTATTGTACCACAAAAGACAATCAGTCTAGAGCCATATTTACCATATCACCCCAATCCCCCTGTGATCCTGCCATTGTTTAGATGCATGGATCTCTGGGATCTGTACAGGCTTCTGTATATTAATATCTTAACAACAGAACAATTTTACAAAAATGGAGCAGGGTCCACCCCCAAACATGCAGAAAGGGGTCCCCCCACCAGAGTTCCAACCATCCTTAGGCCGGTTAGCACAGGGCTGGAAGCCCTTGGGAAGGTGCATAAAAAATGAACCTCCGCCCTTCACTAGCAACTAGTGCTATCCCCCTCACCCTGGGGCAGAGGGTGTAGTGCTAATAAATGTTTGTCATTTACTGGCGCATCTCAGGTAAGAGCTAGCATTGACATGCACAATTTAAATGGTTGCCAGGGTATGCTGGTACTTGGAGAATGACAAATCCCAGCATGTATGGGCAGACACGGCCTGCTGGCATTTCCCCCATTTCTCTCTGCGCACCCTTGGTATCATAGCGTTTATAGAGTTACTCAGGCTGGTTAGCTTATGCTAAATACTGGACCAGTATAGGATACCCTGCTATTATTAACACTAATAATTACAAAGTCTTATGGGTATCTCCTCTATTTTTATAGAAAATAAAAAAATAAAACCCTACAATCAGGTTTGATCTTTTTAAGAATAGTGTGGGCATATTTTGTGAGCGGGCTTTGGGCTGCAGCTCTAATATCAGCTTAGACACTAACCTGAGCAATTTCATTAGACAGATGTTTGAACTGAACAACAACTACCTTATGGAATTAGCCTGGATTCAATACATTGTTGAATGTAAAGAGCTTCTTTTTTATGAATTCATTAATTGAGCTTCAATGAATTTAGTCTTTGTCAAGAGTTTTTGGCTAAATTTAAGAGGAGGCAAATATTTCTCAGGTGAAATGTCTCAGGCTGACATTGCTGTGTATAGCGGCTTTGCCCATAACCATTTCTAAAGTGTGATTGACTACAGAGTGATAACCAATTATAGTTAATCTTTTATCGATATCCTGCCATTGTATACTTGCTTTATTAGTCAAGTGAATGAAAGAATTGCTTCCAGCAGAAGATGAGTGTTCTGATCTTGTGTGATACAGTAACCTGTCCACTTACGTCAGAGGTTCTCAAACACGGTCCTCAAGGCACCTCAACAGTCCAGGTTTTAAGGTTATCCATCCTTGGCCACAGGTGACTTACTCAGCACCTCAGTCAATTTGATTTAACCATCTGTGCTGAGCCATGGATATACCTGGACTATTCGGGTGCCGTGAGGACTTATGTGATTATGTTCATGAGACAAGACAAAGGGGCATATGTATTATCGTGTGTTAGACTCAATGGACGGTATTCAAATCATATATCACGCCCAATCTCCTTTCTAAAATGATCCCCATTATCGCACATATCGTGCCCATAGTAATTAAGTTTAGCTATGTAAAGTGTTGGGCGCCTCGCTACCCCGGGGGTTAGCGAGCTGAAATTATGACACCACGCTCATCAGCAGAAACAGAACGGTTGTGGAAGGTGGTGGAAAGATTTGAATACAGCCCAATAACTATAATTTATTTTCATTACTATTCACGGCAATAAGAAATTTAAATTTGCCTAAATGTATTAAAGAACCCAAGCAGGGACATGTGTTAGAAGTGAATTGATCATATTGGATGGATATGATGGGGCGGGAAGAGATGAATAATATGGAGCGGGGAGGAGACGTATAGGATGGGGCAAGGAAGAGATGGATATGATGCGACCGAATACAGATAGATAGGATGGGGTGGGGAAGAAAGGAATAGGATGGGGCAGGGAAAACATGCATAGGAAGAGCGGGGAAGAGATGAAAAGCATGGGGCGGAGAAGAGATGGAAACTATGGGACTGGGAAGAAATGGATAGGATGGTGCAGGGAAGAGAGCAACAGGTTCATAGCCTACAAAGCATAATCTTTTACTACAATTCCAAAGATCCAAGGCAACCTAACTTTTACATATACAAAATTCAACAGGTTTCTAAACAGAATGAACACATTTTGAGGAGCAAACAAAATGCAAGAGAAAGACTGCAAGATAGCATTATGAATAGTATGGGACTGGGAATATAGGATGCTGTGGAGAGGAGATGTATAGGGTGGGGTGGAGAAAAAATGTATAGGATGGGGGGGAGAGAAAAGATGGATAAGATAGGCAGAGAAAAGATGGATAGGATGGGGCAGGGAAGAGATGGATGGAATGGGGCAGTGAAAAGATAAATAGGATTAGGCAGGAAAAAGATGAAAAAAAATGAAGGGGCAGGGAATAGATGGTATTATGTGAGTGGTTTACTTCTGCAATGGCATATAACTGGGTTAAGTTAAGAATGGTGGCAATAGATAGAGTTGTCTCCTTCAAACTCCATCCTAGCCTTCTTTTTCCACCCACATATTATTCATCTTTTCCACACCAAAAAAAGATGGATTGTATATTGAGTATGGAAAAAGTTACATTGGTTGGGAAGTGGAAAAGAAGGATCTGATGGGGTGGGGAAGAGATGGATAGTGTGGGGTGGAGATGAGATGGATAGGATGGGGATAGAAGAGATGGATGTAATGGGGATAGAAGAGATGGATGTAATGGGGATAGAAGAGATGGATGTGATGGGGAGAGAAGATATGGATATGATACAGTAGGCTGGGGAAGAGATAGATAAGATGGGATAAGTGGAAAAGGAGGATCTGATGGGGTGGGGAAGAGATGGATAGTGTGGGGTAGAGAAGAGATGGATAGGATGGGGATAGAAGAGATGGATAGGATGGGGATAGAAGAGATGGATGTAATGGGGATAGAAGAGATGGATGTGATGGGGAGAGAAGATATGGATATGATACAGTAGGCTGGGGAAGAGATAGATAAGATGGGATAAGTGGAAAAGAAGGATCTGATGGGGTGGGGAAGAGATGGATAGTGTGGGGTAGAGAAGAGATGGATAGGATGGGGATAGAAGAGATGGATGTAATGGGGATAGAAGAGATGGATGTGATGGGGAGAGAAGATATGGATATGATACAGTAGGCTGGGGAAGAGATAGATAAGATGGGATAAGTGGAAAAGAAGGATCTGATGGGGTGGGGAAGAGATGTATAGTGTGGGGTAGAGAAGAGATGGATAGGATGGGGATAGAAGAGATGGATAGGATGGGGATAGAAGAGATGGATGTAATGGGGATAGAAGAGATGGATGTGATGGGGAGAGAAGATATGGATATGATACAGTAGGCTGGGTAAGAGATAGATAAAATGGGATAAGTGGAAAAGAAGGATCTGATGGGGTGGGGAAGAGATGGATAGTGTGGGGTAGAGAAGAGATGGATGGGATGGGGATAGAAGAGATGGATGTAATGGGGATAGAAGAGATGGATGTGATGGGGAGAGAAGATATGGATATGATACAGTAGGCTGGGGAAGAGATAGATAAGATGGGATAAGTGGAAAAGAAGGATCTGGTGGGGAAGAGATGGATAGTGTGGGGTGGAGAAGAGATGGATAGGATGGGGATAGAAGAGATGGATGTGATGGGGAGAAAAGATATGGATATGATACAGTAGGCTGGGGAAGAGATAGATAAGATGGGATAAGTGGAAAAGAAAGATCTGATGGGGTGGGGAAGAGATGGATAGTGTGGGGTAGAGAAGAGATGGATAGGATGGGGATAGAAGAGATGGATGTAATGGGGATAGAAGAGATGGATGTGATAGGGAGAGAAGATATGGATATGATACAGTAGGCTGGGGAAGAGATAGATAAGATGGGATAAGTGGAAAAGAAGGATCTGATGGGGTGGGGAAGAGATGGATAGTGTGGGGTGGAGAAGAGATTGATAGGATGGGGATAGAAGAGATGGATGTGATGGGGAGAGAAGATATGGATATGATACAGTAGGCTGGGGAAGAGATAGATAAGATGGGATAAGTGGAAAAGAAAGATCTGATGGGGTGGGGAAGAGATGGATAGTGTGGGGTAGAGAAGAGATGGATAGGATGGGGATAGAAGAGATGGATGTAATGGGGATAGAAGAGATGGATGTGATGGGGAGAGAAGATATGGATATGATACAGTAGGCTGGGGAAGAGATAGATAAGATGGGATAAGTGGAAAAGAAAGATCTGATGGGGTGGGGAAGAGATGGATAGTGTGGGGTAGAGAAGAGATGGATAGGATGGGGATAGAAGAGATGGATGTAATGGGGATAGAAGAGATGGATGTGATGGGGAGAGAAGATATGGATATGATACAGTAGGCTGGGGAAGAGATAGATAAGATGGGATAAGTGAAAAAGAAGGATCTGATGGGGTGGGGAAGAGATGGATAGTGTGGGGTAGAGAAGATATGGATATGATACAGTAGGCTGGGGAAGAGATAGATAAGATGGGATAAGTGGAAAAGAAAGATCTGATGGGGTGGGGAAGAGATGGATAGTGTGGGGTAGAGAAGAGATGGATAGGATGGGGATAGAAGAGATGGATGTAATGGGGAGAGAAGATATGGATATGATACAGTAGGCTGGGGAAGAGATAGATAAGATGGGATAAGTGGAAAAGAAGGATCTGATGGGGTGGGGAAGAGATGGATAGTGTGGGGTAGAGAAGAGATGGATAGGATGGGGATAGAAGAGATGGATAGGATGGGGATAGAAGAGATGGATGTAATGGGGATAGAAGAGATGGATGTAATGGGGATAGAAGAGATTGATGTAATGGGGATAGAAGAGATGGATGTAATGGGGATAGAAGAGATGGATGTAATGGGGATAGAAGAGATGGATGTGATGGGGAGAGAAGATATGGATATGATACAGTAGGCTGGGGAAGAGATAGATAAGATGGGATAAGTGGAAAAGAAGGATCTGATGGGGTGGGGAAGAGATGGATAGTGTGGGGTAGAGAAGAGATGGATAGGATGGGGATAGAAGAGATGGATAGGATAGGGATAGAAGAGATGGATGTAATGGGGATAGAAGAGATGGATGTGATGGGGAGAGAAGATATGGATATGATACAGTAGGCTGGGGAAGAGATAGATAAGATGGGATAAGTGGAAAAGAAGGATCTGATGGGGTGGGGAAGAGATGGATAGTGTGGGGTAGAGAAGAGATGGATAGGATGGGGATAGAAGAGATGGATGTAATGGGGATAGAAGAGATGGATGTAATGGGGATAGAAGAGATGGATGTGATGGGGAGAGAAGATATGGATATGATACAGTAGGCTGGGGAAGAGATAGATAAGATGGGATAAGTGGAAAAGAAGGATCTGATGGGGTGGGGAAGAGATGGATAGTGTGGGGTGGAGAAGAGATGGATAGGATGGGGATAGAAGAGATGGATGTGATGGGGAGAAAAGATATGGATATGATACAGTAGGCTGGGGAAGAGATAGATAAGATGGGATAAGTGGAAAAGAAAGATCTGATGGGGTGGGGAAGAGATGGAAAGTGTGGGGTAGAGAAGAGATGGATAGGATGGGGATAGAAGAGATGGATGTAATGGGGATAGAAGAGATGGATGTGATGGGGAGAGAAGATATGGATATGATACAGTAGGCTGGGGAAGAGATAGATAAGATGGGATAAGTGGAAAAGAAGGATCTGATGGGGTGGGGAAGAGATGAATAGTGTGGGGTAGAGAAGAGATGGATGTAATGGGGATAGAAGAGATGGATGTAATGGGGATAGAAGAGATGGATGTAATGGGGATAGAAGAGATGGATGTGATGGGGAGAGAAGATATGGATATGATACAGTAGGCTGGGGAAGAGATAGATAAGATGGGATAAGTGGAAAAGAAGGATCTGATGGGGTGGGGAAGAGATGGATAGTGTGGGGTGGAGAAGAGATGGATAGGATGGGGATAGAAGAGATGGATGTGATGGGGAGAAAAGATATGGATATGATACAGTAGGCTGGGGAAGAGATAGATAAGATGGGATAAGTGGAAAAGAAAGATCTGATGGGGTGGGGAAGAGATGGATAGTGTGGGGTAGAGAAGAGATGGATAGGATGGGGATAGAAGAGATGGATGTAATGGGGATAGAAGAGATGGATGTGATGGGGAGAGAAGATATGGATATGATACAGTAGGCTGGGGAAGAGATAGATAAGATGGGATAAGTGGAAAAGAAGGATCTGATGGGGTGGGGAAGAGAAGGATAGTGTGGGGTAGAGAAGAGATGGATAGGATGGGGATAGAAGAGATGGATGTAATGGGGATAGAAGAGATGGATGTAATGGGGATAGAAGAGATGGATGTAATGGGGATAGAAGAGATGGATGTGATGGGGAGAGAAGATATGGATATGATACAGTAGGCTGGGGAAGAGATAGATAAGATGGGATAAGTGGAAAAGAAGGATCTGATGGGGTGGGGAAGAGAAGGATAGTGTGGGGTAGAGAAGAGATGGATAGGATGGGGATAGAAGAGATGGATGTAATGGGGATAGAAGAGATGGATGTAATGGGGATAGAAGAGATGGATGTAATGGGGATAGAAGAGATGGATGTGCATGGGGAGAGAAGATATGGATATGATACAGTAGGCTGGGGAAGAGATAGATAAGATGGGATAAGTGGAAAAGGTAAATGGCGGTGAGGGCAAGATTGAAGAGATAAGTCATTAATAAGAAGTCTAAGATGCAGTTATGGGGAAGGTGGGGGAAAGATGGATGGTGAAATGTATAGGAAGTGGGGCATGAGAAAGACATATTTTTTGAGGTTATAGAACACAGTGGTGGAATCCCTTTTTCCCTTTTAGGGAAAAGATCCAATACTCGAGCTCATGCTTCAAACATACATTCTGATAACCCTGATTTTGAACGGATTATCTCAATTCTCACACCCAAACTGGGTGCGGAAATTAGAAAGTGAGTTTTGTCTCAGTCTTCAAAATAGCTGGCACACACTGGGATGTATTTACTAAGGTGTTTCTTTTTAGAAATGGAGATGATGCTCATAGCAACCAATCAGATTCCCTTAACATTTATCTAGCTGCTTCTAGAAAATAATAGCTACAGTAGAATCTGAATGGTTGCTATGGGCAACATTTCCACTTCTAAAAAACTTACACCTTAGTGAATATACCCCACTGTGTGTAAGGGACTGCTAAACAGGCACATATACACAGACTTTTGTAATGAATTTTTTGAAAACACAAGTAAAAATGTATATAAACTGCACTGTATTTATGCATATGGTAAGTACACATTTGCTATTCGTCTGAAACAAAACAAAGTTATTTTACATGTGTCAAACACATACACTCCGATTGAGAGGATAGAAAGTTTCGACACACTTAAAGGGAACCAGTATTCTAAGAAAATTGTATTATAGCCCAATGCAATATAAATGCATTTCAAAACCAGAAACATGATGATTTTTATTTTTACATCCATTGATATGCGCTTAACTTCTGTGAGAAACTTAGCTTAACAGTGGAATTTTATTATCTAGCCCACAAAGCATCATTTTTGACTAACGTACCAGGGAACCATGGCAACCTAACTCTTGAAGATACAAAAATAAACAGGTTTCTACAGAGAACACATTTTGAGGAGCAAATAATACATGAAGAGGAAGACTGCAAGATAGCATTATAAAATATACAGAAGTGGTATACAGGTAAGTGCCCTGGTCACTAAATAGTAGGTTCACAATAAAGTTTAGTCATGAATAAATAATAGGTAAATAATGTTTTCCTTAGTAGGAGTTTTAGAGATGTGTCAAATCATTTGTCCATATGTGAGGAAGAGAAAAAATCCAAAAATAGTGTGATACCTTCAAATCATAAATGATATTGGGGGTAATTCTGAGTTGATCTCAGCAGCAAGTTTGTTAGCAATTGGGCAAAACCATGTGCACTGCGGGGGGGGGGGGGGGGGGGGGGGGGGGGGGGGGCAGATAACATTTGCAGAGAGTTAGATTTGGGTGGGGTTATTTTGATTCTGTGCAGGGGTAAATACTGGCCGATTTATTTTTACACTGCAATTTAGATTGCAGATTGAACACACCACACCCAAAGCTAACTCTCTCTGCACATGTTATATCTGCCCCCCCCCCCTGCAGTGCACATGGTTTTGCCCAACTGCTAACAAATTTGATGCTGCAATCAACTCAGAATTAGGCCCATTAACAGTGCAGCAAATACGAGACAATATTCCAGGTAAGTGTAAAGGCAGATTTATTTCCACAATAGTTCACATATAAGAATAAAATAATAAGGTCATATAGTGTGACACCATCAAATTCGAAATTATATTAACAATTCAGCAAATGCCAAACAATGGGGCAGATGTATTAACCTGGAGAAGGCATAAGGAAGTGATAAACCAGTGATAAGTGCAAGGTGATACACCCACCAGCCAATCAGTTCCAATATGTAAATTAACAGTTAGGAGCTGACTGGCTGGTGCCTTTATCACCTTGCACATATCACTGGTTTATCACTTCCTTATGCCTTCTCCAGGTTAATACATCTGCCCCAATGGGCCTAATTTAGACTTAATCACTCCTCTGCGTTTTTGTAGAGGTCTGCGATCAGAAAGCCGCCACCCATAGAGAGTGATAACCTGCCCCGTGCAAGTGTATGAATGCATGCGTACGCCATGCAAAAAGTTCGCGAGACAGCAGACATCTACAAATCCGTTCGCAACTTACTCAGCAGCTAATGATTTTTCCATCTGTGAGGTCTGTGCGTTAGCCCAGTACTTACTCCTACAGTGCCACAGAATCAGGCTGTTCGGGTCCGGAGCGGACGCCACACACCCTCCATGAAAACGCTTGGGAACGCCTGCGTTTTTCCTGACACTCACAGAAAACGGGCAGTAATCACCCACAAACGTCAGTTTCCTGTCAATCACCTTGCGTACGCCTAGCGATCAAACTTTTTGCACCATTCTGTCACTGTTTGGGCTCCATGTTTGATCATCATCCCGCACGATCGCCGCACTTGGGTTTCATTACAATAGCAAAAACTGCTACAAATAAAACCGCATGCTGGCGGCCATCCAGCACACGGCAAGACTGCCCTGCATGTGTAGTGCCGCCTAGCAATGCGATCGCATTGCAGAAACCTATAAATAGAGTTAGACACCTGTATACACATCCAGGCTGCGTATACAGGCGCACCGCCGCAGAAACGCAGGCGATGTCAATGGGCAGACCTGAAAATGGCCATAACACACCTGCGTTTCCTGCTCCATCCCCCCCCCACCAATGCCAAGTCGCCGCCCCTGAATGCCCGATACCTGTCAATTGTAATGCGATCGCATCCTTCCAGGAAGCGATCGCATAGTGAAAGTTTTGCGAATACGCTGTGCAAGTGCCACGATAGTATGCAACATCCGCCGATGTCAGTGGCGCACCCAGGGGGGGTTTCCGAGCACCCAGAAACCCCCCTCCACCTAAAAAATAAATAAAAAAATATTATTATTTTTTTGCTGCATGAGTATTATTAATGGTTGTCTAGCGTCCTCTGCAGCCTGCTGTCTTCCTGGTGGCACTTGTAAGTGCTTAATAAAAGTTTACTTTATTTTAATTATAGTACATATATATCCATGTGCATACACAGGGTCGGACTGGCCCACAGGGGTACCAGGGAAACCACCGGTAGGCCCCACTGCCTGGGGGCCCACTCCTTCCTCTAGGTAAAGGTTCCAGGCTGTGCACTTGTATTATACATGGTAGATATGTTGCATTACACTGCACTAAACTATTGTGTATTTCAAGCCTCTGTGGAGGCTGGCCACACCCCCTTTATAGGCTGGCACACCACTAAGTATGGGCCCCTATCACTGCATTCCTCCGGTGGGCCCTTCATGCCCCAGTCCAACACTGTGCATACATATATACACATATATATACATTGTGACAAGAACACTGGGATAGTGTATTGAGGGCAGGTATGTTTGTCCCAGGTTCTTGTCTTAAATGTATTAGAAAAATGAAAACTTCTAGGAATATGTTTTGTTTTGTTAGAACTTTTTCAGTTTGTTGGAAAAGCTGGGTAAGGGCCCTGAAAGAGAGATGGGGCAAGTTCCAGATATTGGGCCCAGTTCGGGTCTTTGGCCTCACAGAAGGCTAATCAGGCTTTCAACTGTGTAAGAGTGTTATAGAGCTGCTGGCCTGATTAGGGTGTGCAGACTGCCTGGGAAGCATACTTGCCTACTCTCCCGGAATGGCCGGGAGGCTCCCGAAATCGGGTGACCCTCCCGCCCCCCCCGGAAGAGCAGGCAAGTCTCCCGGAATCAGGGGTCCCCCTGTAAAGTGGGCGGTCCGGGCAGTTGATGACGCGATTCTTGCTGAATCGCGTCATCATAGCCACGCCCCCTGCAGTGTAATGCCGGGGATTGCGGCATTACAGAGCGGGGGCGTGGCTTAAAGGATGTGCCACCGAAACTGCCCCCGTCCCGCCCCTGCTCCACCCCCGTTCCCGCCTCCGGTCCACCTCCTCCCCACGTCACAGCCCTCCCCTGCCCCCCTGCTGAGCCGACCTGGCTGCTCTCTCCCGCAGAGAGCAGCCAGAATGTCGGCAAGTATGCTGGGAAGACTGCAGGAGCTCTGTGAGAGAAACACGCTCCTGATACAAGTAAGCTATACAGTGTTTACTGGAGAACTCTGTGAGTTTTTTGTTTAGTGATAGTCAGGAACATCTTGTGTTTAGTGGGCACTAGATACCTTGAGATATTACCTCTTGGGTAGACAATTCAGACTAGTGACGGATCATGCCCTTTAAAATGGATGTATGTAAATAGAGGCAAGAATACTCGTGTAACTAGATGGTTTCTAGCGTTGCAGGATTTTAAGTTTACTGTCGAACATAGACCGGGTACACAATTGGCCAATGCAGATGAATTGTCCCGCATCTTCTGTTTGGGGGCTACAAGTGTTCCGGCCCCTAGGTCGAAACAGGGGAGGGGGATATGTGACAAGAACACTGGGATAGTGTTTGAGGGCAGGTATGTTTGTCCCAGGTTCTTGTCTTACATGTATTAGAAAAATTAAAACTTCTAGGATATGTTTTGTTTTGTTAGAACCTTTTCAGTTTGTTGGAAAAGCTGGGTAAGGGCCCTGAAAGAGAGATGGGGCAAGTTCCAGACACTGGGCCCAGTTCGGGTCTTTGGCCTCACAGTAGGCTAATCAGGCTTTCAGCTGTGTAAGAGTGTTATAGAGCTGCTAGCCTGATTAGGGTGTGCAGACTGCCTGGGAAGACTGCAGGAGCTCTGTGAGAGAAACACGCTCCTGATACAAGTGAGCTATACAGTGCTTACTGGAGAACTCTATGTTTTTGTTTAGTGATAGTTAGGAACATCTTGTGTTTAGTTAGTGCCGGACAGGCAAGGTATTTACTTTTGGTGTTTGTTTTATTTTCTGTATAATAAAACTGGCTGGGGCCAGTTGTACCAGAACCTGGACTTGTGTTGTTCCTCAGCTGCTGCGTGCTGCCATATACCCCAGGAAACGGCACCTTGCACCCTTACAGTGTTAAAACTTATATATATATATATATATATATATATATATATAAACACACACACACATATGATATATATACACATGCGTATATATACACGTGTACTGTATGTATATGTGTGTGTGTATGTATATATATATATATATATATATATATATCTCTATCTATCTATCTATCTATCTATCTGTATGCATGTTTAATATGCTTTCGGATAGGCATATGAATATCCTTACAAAGAATTAAGGTTCAAAAAGGGTTGAGATTGCCTAAAGGATAAAAAAAGGGGCAGACTAGATGGACCAAGTGGTTCTTATCTGCCGTCAAATTCTATGTTTCTATGTGTATATGTATTTGTGTATATGTATGAATGTATGTGTGTGTATATATATATATATATATATATATATATATATAGGTGTATATATGGTATATATATGTGTAGATATGTATGTGTGTATATATATATATATATATATTATATATACACACACACAGACACACTAGTTTTACGGACCCAGCACATACTGGGTCACCTCAGTCCCCACCCCCGTGCTTGGCTCCACCCAGTTCTGGAAACCCCCCCATGCAAATCCTGCGTTTGCCACTGGATGTGTTTCAAGCTTATGGAGCAGCTGCCTTGATAAAGAGCTCCATAAGTTTAAAATACATAAACGGTTTTTGCTTGCTGTACTATCACACCCTGCTGCAGAGGGCATCATCCAGAGGGTCATACTAACGTTGGAAATTATGTGTGTGCAGGTGTTAATATTGCAGGCACACACAACCAGATGACTCAAACAATGAACAGCTCAGTTACTTAACCAGTGGTGTTGTTTTATTGATAGATAGCAGGTACAGCCGTACTCACTGTTACATGTAAACTGGTGATGGAACATAGGGGGTCATTCCGACCCGATCACTTGCTGCAGTTTATCACAGCGCAGCGATCGGGTCGGAACTGCACGGTGCCGGCGCATGCCAGCCGTCATTGCCTAGCGATCGCCTCTGAGGCTAAGGTGGTTGCTGGGCGGGAGGGGGATGGACGGCAGCGGTTAAGCCGCCGCTTAGGGGGCGCGGTCCGGCCAACGCAGGTGTAGCCGGACCATTGGGGGGGGGCAGGCCGCGGTGGCTGCGTGATGTCACGCGCAGCCGCTGCGACCCAGGGCAGTGAAGAGGTTCTCCCAGCTGCGCTGGCCAGGAGTAACTCCTGAGATGCAAAAGCATTGCCGCTGTGCGATGCTTTTGCATTTCTGCTGGGGAGGGGAGGCCGGCACTGACATGCGGGGTGGACTAGCCCTGTGCTGGGCTTCCCCCCGCATGTCTGAGTGCCTGATCGTAGCTGTGCTAAATTTAGCACAGCTACGATCAACTCGGAATGACCCCCATAGTTTGAGCGGAATGGGGTGTTTCATACAGCTCACCAGCTAGTGAGGGACGGGTATACTGCAAAGAAGTAGTGGTGCAGGGATGCTGGAACGGCTCTATAGCAGGTATTAACCACGTTTCTCATAGGAGCTAAGCACAAGACTTCTGTCTCCCACCATATCACACTAAACATTCTCAAGATGGCTCCCGCACATGCTCAGTGGTGTAGTATGGTATTCCGGTGGCCGGGCTCCCGGCGACCAGCATACCGGCGCCGGGAGCCCGACCGCCGGCATACCAACAGTGTGGCGAGCGCAAAGGAGCCCCTTGCGGGCACGGTGGCGCGCTACGTGTGCCACGCTATTTTATTCTCCATCCAGGGGGCTCGTGGACCCCCACGAGGGAGAATAGCTGTCGGTATGCCGGGTGTCGGGATCCCGGCGCCGGTATACTGTGCGCCGGGATCCCGACATTCGGCATACTGAAGACCACCCATGCTCAGTAGTGATGTCGGTGGCCATCTTTGGATGTGGCTTGCACCTCCCCGATGAACAGGAAGAGTGAAGTCTGCAATGTTTTTGTCCAGTTTCTGGTATGGGTCCATCTGTTTTAATTTATTTATTTTAACTGTATTTGATCTATTTTAGCTAAGGACCTTATCCAGTAAGGATTGTAATTTATGCTAAAAAGTAGTTGCTGCGATCAAATAGTTGGCGCCTAGAAATAGAGAAAAAACGCCCATTCCAGAAATTGTGAATGCATCACAATATGCGGGCTGATCGCAAAACCATCGAAGATTTTTCCTATCTGCGCCAGGCAAGGTCATCCACATTTCTTGCGACACAAGAGGCTGGAAGTGGTCATTGCGGACGTCGGAGGCCCTCCTTAAAACGCCTGGGCACGCCTGCGTTTTTGTAGACACACCCAGAAAACGTCAGGTTTCCGCCCAGAAACGCCGGCTTCCTGTCAGTCAAACAATGGCTGTATTGCGATCACAATGTGCAATTTCTGGCGTTAATCATACTCGTGCTTGCGCAGTCATTTGATAATCGGGCCGGATTGCGATTTGCAAATTTTGCAATCCTTACTGAATAAGATCCTAAATTCACTGCCATATATATATTTGTTTGCTTTATATGAACTTATTGTTTTACTGCTCTTTATGAGTTCATTTGGATATAAATTCACTATATACTTATAATTTGCCTTGAACAATGTCTGGCATTTGCTGCATTGTGGATATCACACTATTTTTGGTATTTTTATCTTTTCTTACAAATAGCAGGTTTATCAGACATATCTCTAAAACTCAGACTTAGGAAAGTATGTTTTACTTACGATTTATTCATTACTGCACTTTATTGTCAACCTACCACCACTTAACACCCAGGGCATTTATACCACTTCTGTCTATTATATATTGTACAGTATATCGTATTTGTGGGTTTAGGATACCCTGTGTTTTAGGAACCTTAAGCAGCTTTGTGTGCGTTCCAAGTCCTGCATCTTTACCATTTTGCAAGATAGCATTGTGTAGCTCAGTTGTGCAGAGTATAATGCAGAATTTAGGATGGCGCCAAGCAATGTTAGAGGCAGTGATGATCTGGCTCCTGGGATCTGTACAACAACCCTGATGTCTCTTTAGATTCTGCACCAATAACCTACCCGTTCACCTGGGGGTCCATCAGGCCCAGCTTTCCCATCAGGTCCAGTTAGTCCCTAGAAAAGAAATAAAATAGAAGGTTAATTATTAATTGTGGCCATTAGAACCAAGTATTTTGTTGTATTGGAACTATTGTTTTTTTTAACTGTTGTGTCCAGGGGAAACAAAACTAAAACAACTCTGCCATGTTACCACAAACCCCACATGATGATGACTTTATGGCAGTGCTCAGCAGGCTTTCAGCTGTTTTTCTTACTGTGCATTAGAGCTTGCAAAGCAAATCAACAAAAATAGGTCACCAGGAGAACATCAGGACATCTCATAGGCAAAAAGATGAATAGTAACCTATGCACACACATTTCAACATACCATATTATTTTTTATAGTAGAATCATTCAGAAAAGTATGTAGATGTCATTGGAGGATGAAAAAAGTCATGTAAACTGGTAGAATTTAAAGCTTACATTGGCTATAAAATATATTTATCCTATTTGGCTTTTTTTTTTTTTTTTTTTTACATTTAATTTTCTTATATTATGGAATCAAAATTGATATAAATTCAAGAATTTACTTTGATCACTTCAATATGTCCATTCATAAAAAAAAAAAAAAAAACATGTCAACTCCAAAAATGAAGCATCCAAGTGTTGAGGGCACATGCTAAGGGGACAGAGTACAAGAATATATATCACACATAGGGAAAAACAAATATGTAAAATAAAAATTCTACATTATTTTCAAGGTTTAATTCTATTTGATTGGATTATATTGCTTCTGTAATCATAAACTGTCAATGTCCACAAGATTTTCCAAGTCCACATGTCACTGTGATTTAGCACTTTTTAGGAATCACCTGCAAATAAAGTAAAAAGTATTGAGGTCCTTACATCAATTCCTGGCAATCCAGACAATCCTGGTTTTCCAGCCTCTCCTGGTTTTCCGGGGCCTCCTTTTGGACCCTATAAAAGTAAAAGACAGAAAACTGCACTAAATCTCTTGCCTGTAGTATTGACGAAGCAGAATATTCATGGAATACCTGGATATATGGTGGGTCTACAATACTACTAAAGATTCCATTCCAGTGTCTCTTACCAGACACTTTACAGCAGGTCTACACAACTTGGGGCTTTTCAATGATGAACTTCAATCACATGTTGGTGTTTTAGTACAGTTGATAGCGTCAAAAAGTCAACAGTTAAATGGCCAACACGGGTTTAGGTTGTCAGTCAAACCGTTGACATGGTCAAAAGGTCGACATACAAATGGTCTGCACACAAAAAAGAGCAACAATTTTTTTTATATTTTAATCCGAACCCTCCACCATAATACCTAACAGTAACCCTCCCGTGTCTAAAGGCCCGTACACATTGGCCGATATATCGGGTGTTCTCTTGAACGGCCGATATATCGCGGGACAGTCGGCCAGTGTGTATGGCCAATACGTCTGTGAACTCCGTCGTTCACAGACGTATCGCGTCGTACACATGCTGCGGCGGCCGGCAGTGATTGACAGCTGAACTGGGCGGGCGTGTGTACACGCCCGCCGAGTTCATGACGTCAGTCCCCCACGGATCGGGCAGTGTGTATGCTCAACACACTGCCCGATCCGTCCATAGATATATCTGTTGATCAATTGATCTGCAGATATATCTACTAGTGTGTACCCACCTTAACCCTAACCCTAACCCTCCCACTGTGTCCAACCCTAACCAAGTGCCTATCCCTTACCACCCCCCCAGTCTCATTAGTACCTGACCCTAACAACCCCCTCCAGCAGCCTAACCCCTTCAAGTGTCTAACCTTAACTGTGTCAACCATTTCCATGTCAACCTTCTGGCCCTGTCGACCTATGTCCATGTCGACATTTAACTGTTGACCTTGTTCACCATATTTCACAATGGTCTTATAAGCAGATCGGGCTCATGTCTGGCCAGCTCCAGTGAAATACAATCATGTCTTATTTATTGGGAACTTTTGCTACGTTAACATGTCAACTGTTTCAGGAGTTCTGTCTTTATACTCACCGGGCGTCCAGGTAAACCAGGGGGGCCCAATTCACCCTGTTAGAAAGAAAAGGGAGGTGGTTTTAAATGCATGAATACAATTTTCATAATGAAAGTAAGGATGTATTCAATTAGTAAAAACAACCAAGAGGTACAGTAAACATAATATTAATATTAATCATTTATATTTATTAAATACAGATAAGTATTATACAACAAACATATAATTCATCTAAATATACAAGATTAAAAACTAATAAAAATTAGAAACAGATGAATAATATACAAATGGGCTCCAAAATATCAAGTTATGCTTAGTCCCCCTTCCCACTGCAGTTGATGAGGATAATGTAAAAGTTAATACACACATAGGGCCTAATTCACAGATTCTGCAGCTGTACAAGATATGCTAATGTCGCTACCACCTGGATTTGTATGGAGACACCCACCACCACCTTAGAAAATCTCTGCAGCTGTGTGTACAGAGAAGCAGCATCCATGGCAGATCAGATTATGGAAGGTCTGGCTAGTCCAATGGTCGCACAGCATGTCCGCAGGAAGTAAGGAGCTGGAGACATTACAGCTGGTACAGGATCGCAGTTGCGCAATCAAACATGCCCCCAAAATGGTAGAGCCACGCCTGCATTTTCACTGCCCCTCCGTTACCTTCCCCAAACTGTCCCTTATTGTCAATCACTTTGTGAATAAATTCTCTCTGTGAGCGCTATCGCAAGACCATCGCGGCACATGCTCAGTGCGACATAGACGAAGGCACAGACCACCAATAATCACTAAACTGAAAAAAAAAATCTTGTTTGCGCACATCTCTGAATCAGGCCCATAGATCATACAGCGTCCAATACATTTCAGGAGTTGAACTCCGGTGAAAAGTGACGTAGCGGATTTAAACATAATGGTCAATTTAAGTCAAAGCATTTTCATAATCACTTGTAATCGACAGGACTGTGTTGGCATTAAGTATAAAATAAATCTGCGCTATCAGTGACACCCACTGCTGGGGAGACCATCTACATTTACATTGGTCACACATATACAGTAGCAATCTGATCAAATCTGCATGCTATTGGGAGACACAAGTCATGCACCAGATTACACAGATCTGCATGGATCACAGAAAATCAGGTTTCAATGGAAACTCATTGCAGACGCTTCTCTACCATTTGCGTGTCAGCTGATGTCCTTATACACACATAGGAATCATCAGACAGCTTGGATTGCCATTATGCCAAGCTGCACCCACACTAATAGAATTCAATGATATATATGTTTTTCATTAGTTATTGGACCGCAATGCGCAGACGCGACGGACCACAGCAATGGGGATCGCCGGCCAGCGACAGGATGGTGCGAAAGTTCCGAACGCACTGGCGATCGCAAGGAGAGGGCGTTTGTGGGTGGCAACTGACCGTTTTCAAGGAGTGTCTGGAAAAACGCAGGTGTGTCCAAGCGTTGGAAGGGAGGGTGTCTAACGTCAATTCCGGTCCCGGACTGGCCGATGTGACCGCAGCGGCTGAGTAAGTCCTGGGCTGCGCAGAGACTGCACAAAATCAGTTTGTGCAGCAGTGCTACACATGCGATCGCACACTTGCACAGCTAAAATACACTCCCCCTGTAGGCGGCAACTATACGAATGCAAAAACCGCTGCCTAGCGAACAGGTCTGAATTACCCCCATAGACTCCCCGATTGCCCCGTATCCGCGCAGAATGGCCATGTGAGCTGCGACGCCGACGCCATGTTTTACGGGTCTGAAATCGCAGTCGCACAACGAGACACACTCCAAATCGGTAACATGCCTGCGTTATTGCAGACAATCCCAGTTACCTCTCCCAATTAGTCTCTTCCTGTCAATTACTCTGCAACTGATTCCTAACTGCAGCGCATGAGCAGTCTACCAATAATCGCTCAGTTTTTGACACCATCTGAATCAGGTTCTTGGTGTAGACCAATCACAATCTTCAAATACTGAGAGGGTTCTTTGTAGTAAGAGCAGAAATCATTAAAGTTATTGATGGCATAACAGATTACATATCTTTAGTCAGGAATATTTTTTTTCCCACTCCTGAGGTAAACTTTAGGAAGTACAGATGCGTCCACATAAACCTACCCTCAAGCTGCGCCATGCAACTTTTTCTTAAACTATGTATCTTAATGTGCTATACTAATCCAAAATATTTAGTATTGGCTACTACAGTAATAGCGACTTACGAGACAAAATTCAGGAAAGTATGTAATACAGTATGTGTAAAAAGACAACAGACAATAAGAGAGTATGGGACCAGATTTCATGCTTTATCCTGCATTTTGCGTTACTAATGGATGCAGGTCACACAGCTGCTGCTTCTTTGTATGCAGCAACTGTGTGATAATATGCAAATGCCGCAGAAGATGTCTGGTGTAAATAGATACCTCCTGGCGGCTTCTCTGATTCACTGCTGCATCTGAAGACGCAGCATCGGATAATCTGCGAGAACATCGGACATCTGAGTAACCCTAAGGTTACTCAGGATAGCCTGTGTAATTAAGTTACAGAAGCCAGTTACTCATACTTGCCTACAAATATAGGGCCTAATTCAGACCTGATCTCTGTTGTGCGAATTCACAAGGCGGACAATTATCAATCGACCGTGCATGCGTATGGATCATAGTGCACACGTGTGAGGCCAAACTGCTAAAGAATCCAGCATCTTTTTTTATCGCTAGGCATATGCAAGGTTATTGATAGGAAGCGGACGTTTGGGGGTGCTGACTGGCCCTTTTCTGGGGTGTCAGGAAAAATGCAGGCGATCCCAAGAGTTTTCAGGGAGGGTGTGCAACGTCACCTCCGGCCCCGAACTGGCTGTTTATATCGCACTGTAGGAGTAGGTCCTGGGCATGGACTGCACAGACTGGAAAAAACATTATTTGGTGAGTGAGTTGCGAATGGATTTGCAGCTGACCGGCATTTGCAAATCTTTTTGCACGGCGTACGCAGACTTGCACGGGGCGGGTGTTTACTCTGTCTGGGCGGCGACAATCTGTTTGCAAACCTCTGCAAACTCGCAGAGGAGCAATCAGGTCTGAATTAGGCCCATAATCTCTTCACTGAGAGAAGCCAGGAGAGGAGATGCTGCTTACCAGTGTGGTGGCCGGGCTACACATCACTAAGCCCGCCCCAAAATGTCACAATTCGCAGGTCTGGAGGTATGGAACAGGGCTAAATTATGTGAGTTTGCGTAATTTAGCTCCGCCCCCTACAATGGTCCCCACAATACCCTGTATGATCTCCTCATCCTGCCCGCTTCACTAGGAAGCGGGTGGGATGCAGGAGATCTGGCCACACTTCCATGGGTGCGGGGAACTGCCCAAAAAATCATGAGTCTTCTGGCATTATCATGAGAGTAGGCAAGTATGCAGTTACTCTGCATCGGTAGATGTAGACCCAGGCCTCTGCATGCCTACAAAACCGGGCTGACACCCCTCCATTTTGGCAAACGCTCCACGTTGAAGCCCCCGCCCACAAACACCCGCAGCCTGTTAATCAGAAACTATAGAGGTTTTGTTTCATTCATTATAATTGGTTATTTCCTGCTGTTTATTTCAGGCCTATATGACTGGTCCCTATTTCTTTAGTAGATCTCTGTAGTGCGTTGAGAAACTGTAAATACCATAGTACCAGTTAAACATTCAAGGCTTTTCTACAAGTGGAGTCTACTATGGACTAGTAGAGTTTGCAAAAGAATAAGAAAAATAGAATGAAGAAATATAGGGGTTATTCAGAGCCCAAAGGATCTGTCTGGGATGCACAAAGTACCGATTATTAGTACTTTGCGCATGTGCAGGACATGTTCTGCCCGTGTGTGTGAAGGAGTCCTGTGATGTCAGAAGCAGTATGGCATCTGGCTGTCAGTGATTGATAGTCTGATGCTATTTGGAGGCGGAAAAGCGGGGGTTGCGATGGCCTCCATGTGTGAAAACGGAGGTGTGTTGCCGCCATATGGGGGAGGAAGAGGCCAGGGATCTCTGCGGTTGCACAGAGATTTAATGGCCTCTGCGATAGGTGCCTTCCATAAGGCGCCCGATGGGGAGTCCAGTGATCTGATGCTGCATCCTAGGACGCAACTCGGATTACTACTACTGTGTTATGATTCTGTTGCTGTTAGAGCATGTCAGATGGCTGTATTCCCCTCCTGTTAAGGCCCATACACACTTGACGATGCACACGTCGTTAACGACCATCGTTAACGACTTCCCTTGAACTTCCCTTGAACAGCTGAGCAAACAACATGAGCATACACACTACCAAAGACCATGCATCGTTGAAGCATCCAAGCTGAACAGTTTATTAAAATAATGAGCTGGGAACAGGGCTGGTGAACAGTGGCTTGGTCGTTGGTCGTTCACACCATACACATTCAACGACGTCTCTGGTCGGTAACGACCATAGTGGAAATTGAGCTTACATGCTCCACAGATAAGCGAGGGTCGTTAACGTCCCGCGGGGCCGCGCATCGGTGGTCGTCGGATGCATACACACTTGACGATATAATGAACAACGCCGTTGATGAAGGCTGAAATGAACGACATCGCTCATTTTATCGTCAAGTGTGTATGGGCCTTTAGAATGCACCTGGTGTCAGCTGACATTAGCAACCTATCTGCATTCCCTGTCTGCCTTGTATCATAGGCTAGTGACAGTTCCTGTTTCCTGCATCTACGCTCCAGTACCTGTTCCTAGTTGGAAGCCTTGTCAGTTGGCCCCTTTTCATGTGACAATCCTTGTTCTGCCTAGCCATGTTCCCGGTAAACCCCTCAGCTAAGTGCCTGCTTTATTGTACCTAGCTGTGAGCTCAGAGCACTTACTATTGCTGTGGTTCCAGCTGTGCTTTGCTGGAATCCCAGGCTAATTACCTCTGCCATCTCACATTGGATATCTGTGCTAGTACTATATATCTCTCTGCCTTGGACTACAATTGTGGTTTCGTGTTTCATGTATTGTTACTCTCCTGTTCCAATAACAAATACAGGCTATCGGGTAAATGAATGAAGCAGTGATAAGAGTGCAGAAGTTGCCCATGGCAACCAATTAGCTGCTCTGTATAAGCTGATTGGTTGCCATGGGCAACTTCTCCACTACCTCACTTATCCACTCTTATCACTGCTTTATACATTTACCCCTATGCCTCCATTATTGTGGATATTGGTTCAATCAGCAGAAGCCATTATGTAATATCCTTGTACTACATTCACATACCTCCCAACTTCTATTAACTCTCACGCGGGACTGTTTTGCGCGGCAAAGCTGCGGCCGCCCGAAAAGGGTTGAGCTGCTGCCATGCCCCCTGTCCCTCTGCCTCCTGTGAATAGCCGCAGTGAGTGACAGGAGCCTCCTAACTGCCCCCCGCCCCCAACACGCCACACAGCTGTCCGTGGGTGGGACAGTCCCAAAGAAAGGGGACTGTTCCCACGAAATTCAGGACAGTTGGGAGGTATACTTTCAAGCTCTGACTCAGATCTGTGCATTCATCCGTCAGCTGCAATCCAACTGTGTTAAAGTATAGTGATGCATTCCTGAATTCACATTATTCCTATGGAAAAGCCCACCTCCACTGTATGCATACTAATACACTGAGAGATCCTTGCTATACCTAGTTCCAGAGTCCTGAGCAAACTTTGTTACCTGCAATTATACTCTAGTAACCGTCTCCCTGCCAGTCTGTGTCTGCCCTCAGTTACTACTCCTGCAATAATCCTGCAGTCTCCAGCCAATTGTGTAAGCTCCTACTGCTAGAGGTTTAAGTCCTGGTGGCTACCTAAGTACCGGTGTGTATACCAAACACTAAGGGTACAGCGGTTGGCTGTTATAAATAGAAGACCCTCCCGTGGGCTCTAGGGTCTTGCACAATTGAGCTGGAGCTCCATAACACACTGCAACAGGAGGAGACTACTTATAGTAGACACCTCCTGCTGCCTTACCATACAGCACTATCACTGCGCTCAGGCCCATAGGGGGTCATTCCGAGTTGTTCGCTCGCAAGCTGCTTTTAGCAGCTTTGCACACGCTAAGCCGTCGCCTACTGGGAGTGAATCTTAGCTTATCAAAATTGCGAACTAAAGATTAGCAGAATTGCGAATAGACACTTCTTAGCAGTTTCTGAGTAGCTCCAGACTTACTCGGCATCTGCGATTAGTTCAGTGCTTGTCGTTCCTGGTTTGACGTCACAAACATACCCAGCGTTCGCCCAGACACTCCTCCGTTTCTCCAGCCACTCCCGCGTTTTTCTCAGAAACGGTAGCATTTTTTCACACACACCCATAAAACGGCCAGTTTCCGCCTAGAAACACCCACTTCCTGTCAATCACATTACGATCACCAGAACGAAGAAAAAAACTCGTAATGCCGTGAGTAAAAAACCTAACTGCATAGCAAATTTACTTGGCGCAGTCGCACTGCGGACATTGCACATGCGCATTAGCGACTAATCGCTCCGCTGCGAAAAAAAAATACAGAGCGAACAACTCGGAATGACCCCCATAGTGTGAGAATCCTACCAAACAGAATTGTAGTGACAATTTTGCTTGTTCTTTTGGTGGAAAATGTACTATTTGGTGTCCTGATGCAGTGACGAATATAAACCGTAAAGGGAGAGTATCAGAGCTTTCTGTTCCCAGGCAACACCCAACACTTTGACTGTATAAGTTCCCTTTATGTAACCGCTGGGTGTAGTATAAAAAGTCAACATGGGCATTATACTGTATGCAGACAAGCAAAATGTTGACATTCAGAAATGTCTACTTGGTTAAATTGTAAACATGTTAATGTCGGCATATAACATGTTGACACCACAATATAGAGGTTTTTTTGCATATATTAGCCTAATCCTACAAATGACGCGACAACTGTATGTTGACATTCTGATGTTGACATGTTAAATGTCAACATTTTAACCATGTTCTTATGATTATGTCGGCAATCCTCACCTCCTCCCTCTATAATATTAATGGGAATGTCTTTCTTTCAGCCAGTTTTATCTTCTAAGTTGGTTTGTTCATTCTGTGGTCCTTGATGCAACATATCTGCTGGGTCAGTTGTTATATCTTAGGGAACTAAAGTAAAAAATTCTGTGAGGGAGATGAAAATGATTGAAGGTGGAGTTCCCCTTTACAGTACTGGAATCATTTTTAGATTGTGATCTTTCACAACACATGTAACACTGAAACTGATGTGTCAGTGTGAACATACCTGCCTTCACAGCTGTGGAATAAGGAATGGGGCATAAGGAGGGTGTCTCCAGGGCCTTTGAAGGTGCTGTAAGAAACTGCTCATTTCTACAGAGAGGCAAACTATATACAGGGGAACCGATGGAAATCCCTATACAGGAATTTAGAAGAAAAATGTTTGAAAGTGCTTGGGTAGGGGAGTGTAAAATGGGGGTAATTGAAAGAGTACCATACTAAATCTATGATGTGTATTGCTGTGATAGACCGTAATGATTTCCATTGCAGCCACATACCATTATTTTGCTAATAACATATTTTAGGGAAGGAGTATCTGGATGTTCCAATGAAAAGCAGGAAGCATCTGGCTGCACTGATTATTTGCATTGCCAATCTGTCTGACTAGGTCATCTATGCAGAGCCTTAGGATTTTGCCCACTTTACTTAGGAGATCAGCAATCTCATCCCCGGAAAACAGCTATTTTGGGGCACATTCACCACTTAAAGGAAGATGCCTATATTGTCACAACTGCTCCAACACTGAGGGGAGGTAGAGCTGGAAATTTGACACAACCTGGAGGCAATGCCTGACTGGTGCATGAAGGGCCCACCGGGGGAATGCAGTGGTAGGGGCCCATGCTCAAAGGTGTGGCTAGGCTCCACAGGGGGTCGTCGCCAGCTTTTCCGACACCTCCTGCTTAAAACCCAAAAAGTCAAAAGGATCGTGAGGCCCTGCTTTCACGGATTGTATTCATACTAAAAATAAAGATCAAGCAAGCTTTTGACCTTCTTCTCCACGGGAGGTATTTGTCCTCCCTGAGCTCACCTTAAGACACATGCGTTACGGTTTGACAGGAGGCTTGGCTAACCATTAGAGAGTGCATGGTCTGTAGTACACACTGCTATGCATGAAAATGTACCACATTAATAACAGCAATGCACTGTAGAAAATACATCATAGTCCTGCGCAGTATAATGTAACATATGTATAATGTATCATTCAAGTGCACAGTCTGTAACCTGATCCATAAAGGAGGAGGTGGGCCCACAGATAGTGGGCCAGTCCGACCCTGCCTGGAGGTGTACCACCTTTAATATGCTTTATACGACTCCTTAACTTGCACAGAGATAGATGATTTATTCACTCTCTATCTTATAAAGGAACACAAATCCTTCTCCGTGGAGCTACCCAGATCAGATTCCCAGTGCAGTTCAAATTTTGACAAGGGGGATTGTTTCCCTGTTAAGAGTGAGAACAGAGACTGTGCCCTGGTTGCGATAGCATAGCAATGCAAATGAGTTTAATGCGGTAGGCTGCTGAATATAGGTGATGACGGGTCTCACCTGGAGATGGTATGTAGTCACAGGGGTATATTTAATAAGAGTTGGGTCCATTCCAACATGCAGTTGTCGGAACGTACCCGACAACCCCTATTCACAGAGCAGCCAAATCCGACTGTCGGATTTGTCTGTTCCCTGTGTCTTGTCCTGCCGCTGCTGCCAGCAGCTGCCGGGCTCACTGACAGCAGCAGCGGGGGGAACAGTGAGCGGCAGCCGGCGGGGGAACAGTGTGGCGGCCAGAGGGTGAGCTGAGATTGGTGGCCGGAGTTGGCAGTGGGGGTGAGGTCTGCGGCGGCGGGGGAGGCACTGCAGGTAGAGGGTGCCTGGCCGGGGGATGGCCGTCAAAGTACCTCTCATCCCCGATCCCCTTAGCCCGCCTCACCGCTGCCCGTCTCCTCACCTCAATCCGACTTGTTTTCAAGCCGGATTGAGTTTGTCAGAAAGGGGGCCAAAACCTGTCGGATTTGGCCCCATTTCAGACAGCAGCAGGCGGATCGGCTGGTATTCCGCCGAGCCACCTGCTTTCCGACAAGTCGGCTTTACCGACTTGTGGGAAAAAATTTGCCCATATTAAATAGGTCGGAAACCTCTTCCAACCTATTCCAGTCGGAAACTGCCGTCTTTCCGACAAGACGGCAGTTTCCGACTCTTATTGAATACACCCCACAATGTCACAGTTCACGATTTTGACATTCACATCGGAAATTATGACATTGTCATTCTGTTGACGTATCCATGAGGCTTAGGGTTGCTACTAGGGTTATAGTTAGGTTTACCATTAGCGTTAGGGACAGAATGACAGGGAAAACAGTAGGTTGACATCCGACCAATATCATTAGTTTCACTTTCAACATGGTCATTGTCAACATTATGAACATGTTGGCATGTTCAATGTCAATATAACACTCATGTCGACATACTCAAGTCAACATAATGAATGGCGACACTGGGAATGCCGAATAAATATAGCACACCTCAGGAGATAGGTGAAGACATTTGTCTTTGGAAATAAAAATCTACTCTGCTTGTCACATAGTGAAGCACAGGAGACAGTGAAGAACAGAAACATCCACCACCAGACTGATACCATTGTTAAACTAGGATGTGGCTTGAACTTTGAACTGAGGATTGTTTGAGAAGGAATTTGGGAAATGGGGGGGGGGGGGGGGTGAAAGCAGAGCGGTAAGAAAGCACATCAAAACAATGTTTGCAGTAGTTGCAGATCTGACAGGTGAAATGACTGTCTGTGACAGAGTAAGGGGAGACGGGTGTTCTTGTGATGCATACAAAGAAAGCTAAAGGGTTGGCATACTATTTGAATTAATATCATGGAAAAAGTGGGCGACTCAACTAGTATTGTCAAGTGCCTATCTCCTCAGTATAAATAGAATAATAATCAATCATCATTGACGTAATAATAATCATCATCATAATAGACAGGCCAAGTGGTTCTTATCTGCCGTCAAATTCTATGTTTCTATGATTATTAATAATAATATTTAAAATAATTTTATTTATACAGCACTTTTCTCCAGCAGGACTCAAAGTCGCTTTAAAAGCATCAAAAACATAGCACAGAGGTTTAGTATTACAGCACAAAGAAATCAAACCAAACAATGTGAACATAACCAGCACAATGAGCTTAATGCAGGGTTGGTGCAGCCATTTTACTTATTAAATTCCACAGGTTACATTTTCCACCCACGAAAGGTACCAGACATGGCAGCCATTTTGGGCACGCTACAGAGGTTACCCTGGGTGGAATAGGCAATGCCTGGAAGAGATGACACAAAGTGGGGAAGCTGCAGTGTACTAAAGCTAGGAGGTTACAATCATTTTTCGTCCCTCCCACAGGTGTAGAAAGTGAGGCAGCCATCTTGGGCAAGCCACAAAGGTTACAATGTGTGAGACAACCATACAAGGAAATAAGACATATACGAGTGACTGAAATACATGTGATATGATATGCAGTGAATGAACAGATCCATGTGTTGTTAACCTCGCCCCATGAAAAAAAAACAACGGAGGCAGCAATCTTGGGCGCACTGCGTAGGTTACATCCGGCAGGGTGTGCAATTAGCGAAAGTATAACGTCTAGTTGTACGAAGCTGGGGGAGCATTAAGTTCATGAGGATTTTGGCATAGAGTTTGAAGTCTGTAGTCAAAAGCGATATTTGTCTATAATGAGCGCAGTTGTTTTGGTCTTTACATGCTTTACACCTGTACAAGCTTTGATCACACCAGACACATGTTTGACTTCAGGCTAATTTGACTTTAGTGGAGACACAGATGCCACTGGGCTAGTCTACCTACTTTCCTTTAGGAAGGAACACCAATGTATACAAAAAAAAAAAGCTTCTCCTTAAATTCAAAACAGGCAACTTTAGTACTGTTGTTTCCACCTCGAAGCAACAAAGGATTATGTATAAAATTACATAGCTGCCAACAGCGACAAATTCTTAGGCCAGTGCCGATTCTAGCAGAAATGGTCTTCTTTTCACCTAATTAGAGCATCATTTGGATACACTGGGGGCATGCCTATTGTTTCCAATTCACAATTTGTCAGCGTTGGCAGGTATGAAATATGTCTGCAAAATAAAGATGAAAGTACGACTTTTCCAAAAGAAATAAAAAGGGTACTCATTGCTAAAAGATTATATGGTGGAAAATATTATTTTAGGTAAAGCATGTTTGTTATTATTAGTATTTTTGTTAGCTGTATTATTTTGGAGATGACTATTGCAGTATATGCAAAACCATAAGTAGCTAAAAATGCATACAATTCTGCAAAACTCTTTCTTCAAAAAGTGACTTTGTACAACACTCACCCCTAAATAGGCGATCTTTCACTGGGAGTTCCCATATTTAATAATGAAAAGTGATCATTAAAGGGATTGGCTAAGCCGTCTACCACGAGTCTTAATCACGCGACGCTCTCTTTAGCCAGTTAAGCAAGCTCCGTGTCTCCTGGATAATCAAGAGATCAGCTTTTTAAGCCAGGGGGTGAAACCCAATTTAGGTATATTTTTGAATATGTTGCATACAATTATTTGTAACTTAAAAATATCTATTTTATACTTCTCTGCTCTGGAGTTTATTTTGTATAGTTATTGGTGCAGTCTAAAATGAAATTTTGCCAGTGACTAATAGCACTGCACACTATACCGAAGAGGAGCAGCATCAGGATATCAGATATGTACCATCTAGACGGCTTTGATTCCTCAATTGACAACTGTTGATGACCCAGCAGAGGCGGCCTCAGTGGCCATTCATTGAAACCATCAGGTTTTACATAATGCTCACAGTGTTTGTTCCATAGTGTCATAGGTCATTATGACCAAGAGCAGTAGTTCCCAAACTGGGTGCCTGGTACCCTGGTTTGCCACAGGGTACTTGCAGGGTTGCTATGGGTTGGTGGTGCAAGACTAAATCAAGTTATTTATGGTCAATGTAATAAGCAAAACCAATACTAGTGGCTTCTAATCATAAAACACGTGGACAAACAGAAGTGCAACCCTGTCCGTCACCACATAAGTGAACCAAAGAATGACAGGTAAGAACTTTTCAATATGTACTGAAATATACAAAGTAATTAAAATTGTTGCTAAAGAGGAGGCTCTGGCATTTTTAAAGCTACCAAAAAAAAAGTTAAGAATGTGCGAAGGGCCTTCAGCAATATTATGGTGCTAGTACAAGGGCGAATTATCACATCATGCCTTCTACAGAGCTCTCCCCTAATGGTTCTATATTAACATATTATTTACACATGGGCATAACCATAGTGGTGCAAAGGGTGCCACTGCTGTGGGGCATAGAGGCTTAGGGGTGCATGGACCCAGGATATAAAGTTGCATACCAGTTTCCCAGATTTGCCTGCTAAGCAGTGTTGTCTATCCTTTGCCCAGCCTAAAATTTGTGACATTACATTTTCAGTGAGAGGAGAGGTAGTGGGTGTTATAATGGTAATAGGGCACTATAATGTGGCATAATTTGTACTGGAGGCTACTGTAATGTGGCACAATATAAACTGGAAGGCAGTGGGTGTTATAATGGTAATAGGGCACTGTAATGTGTCATAATCTGATCTGCTCATTGTAATGTGGAGTGCACATTACCATTAATGATGCATAATATGAACTGGGGCACTGTAATGTGGCATAATTTGAACTGGAGGGCTCTCTAATGTGACACAATATGAACAGGGGGAACTGTAATGTAGCATAATACGAACTGGGGACACTGTCATAATGTGAATTGCGGATACTATGTGGCATAATGTGTACTGGCAGCCCTACAATGTGGCATCATGTAAACTAAGGAACTACGATGGTTCATAAAATAAACTAGGGAAATACCATATTGCATAATAGTAACTAGGGCACTACTATGGTTCAGAAAATGAACTAGGGCACTATTATGGGGCATAAAATTAATAACTGCTGCAGAGAGATGTCTCTTTAGAAGCACTGGGACAGGACCCCTTCAATATGTTGCTATGGGGCCCACAAACTTCTGGTTACGCCCCATACTTTTTGTTCACATGCCATATGCTTTTAGTTTTAAAAGCAAATACATGTACTGTACTAGTTTAAATTCTAATTAATTTTATATAACATTTCAATTGAATATTTGCATGCACTCAGATGATATGAGAATGCTCAGACAGTCTGAACATCTGGAAACAGCTATGGGGTCTATTCAATTATTGACAGATCCTCTCCGACGGAGAGGATCAGACACTTCAGTATTCAATTTGCGGGCATTTCTGACAGATTTTTGCCCATTTTCGACAATACCAATCTGACTTTTTGTTAAAGTCGGATCGGCATTCTCGGAAACGGACGAAAAACATGTCGGAAATGCAGAGCCGGCCCTAACCAATATGATGCCCTAGGCAAGATTTTGACTGGTGCCCCCTAGCACCGCCACTAGTTCTGCAGGAGATGCCTGGCATGATTCATCTGGCAGCTCTGCTAACGTCTGGCGCCTTTTGTTTCTGGAAATGCATCTTATTTGCATTACTATGTGGCTAGGATGCACAAGTAGCTTCTGCTGATTAAAATAATATGCAGCATGCATATATTCTGTGTACATCTGTGGCTGTATCTGCATACGAAATGCTACATTACAGTGATTTCCAGGAATACACTGCAATGTAGTATTTCATATGCAGATACAGCCGCAGTCACACACAGAATATAGGCATGCCGCATATCATTTTAATCAGCAGAAGCTGCTGGTGCCCCTAAGCATACCAAATGCCCTAGGCATTTGCCTAGTTTGCCTATGCCTAAGGCCGGCTCTGCGGAAATGCCTGCAAATCCGACAAAATACGTGGATCGGCAGCTAATCTGCCCATCCATGTGTTTCCCGACTTGTCAGAAAAACGGCACTGGACTTGAATAGGTCGAATCCAGATTAGACCTAAAAAAGTCGGAAAATGCTGTTTTTCCGACAAGTTGGGAATTCTGACGATAATTGAATAGATTCTCTATTCTCAGCCTTCACATACTTTTTTACAGCACCGATTAACACGATTGCCTATCCGCTACACAAATTACATATTTACAGAGGATCCGAGATGGGCACAAGCTTATTGGAGGGGCCCGGCGGGAGCCCAGGTCAGCTGCTGAGGGGGGGGGGGGGGGGAGTCTCCCTTTGCAAGTGCGCAGTGTGGGGGCATGACTACGTCTCCCAGATTTGGCCATGCCCCCCAGCACCCGGGACATGTTGAGCTCTCAGTGGTCCTAAATATCTAACCATCATGCAATGCTAGTTTGTTAGATCACAATTAGACTTATGTTGACAAAACAAGTAATGGACCTGACAGGGGGGCCGAGTTGTACGCAAACTGGCTGTAGATACAGACATCCGTGGAAGCTGATTTACTACCTTACTACTCCATGCTAGATGCAGGAGATCCATCAAACACACGATTCTCCTCTCCACACTACCATGACAGGGCGGTCTTGTGCGCTCGCACTGCTGCTCACTGAAATGCCCAATTTCACAGAAAGACAGACCCAGCTGAGTTCTGCACAACATACGCAACAATGTGTAAATTTGCATCTGTGCATGTGCTGTATACTAAAGGTCACGGTTTGCTTCCCATCTGTCCAACTCAGAATTTAGTCCCAGGATCTGTGTCCAATTTGGATGTCATATTGAACATGATCTGGTTGTTTTATATCACTGAAGCCTTGTTATTGTGGTCAGAAGATGATAGTAAACAAAGTCCTACAGTGGCAATTTATTTCATCTGCATTCCCCATAATGGCTCTACAGTGGTGCCGAGGAGGGGGGTGGAGAGCAGGTACTCTTTACTCAGGCCTGTTGGAGGGCCCCCGAGTCCCACGGTCCCCCCTTCTCCATTGACAGTGCAGGCACCTGGAGAGGGGGGAGAGAGGAGCTGCTGCCTCTCTCCCCAGCCCAGCACACACGCTGCTGTGTGCTGCGTTGGGGAGGGTGGCAGTCACAACTCTCTCCCTGCATCACTGCGTGATGTATGTGTGTGGGGGGGGGGGGGTGGAGATTGATCAATGGACTGTCCGGCTCCCGCCCTCCTGCCGCCAAAGCCCAACTGCCCCCATGCCAGTGTCCCCCATGGGGCGTGTGCGGTCGAGACCTAAGATGTTTTTCATATTTCCTGAGGAGGGGGACTGGCCACACCTCCCTGCATTGGCTATGCCCCCTCCCAGTACCTGGGCTCGGCACAGCTGTGGCGCTATCGATTTCAGCTGCCCATGCTATGATATTGTGGCAATTGCCCAGTACTGCCTAGGATATGCCATTTGTGTTCTGTATGGAAAACATCCCAGCAGATATTAATAATAAATAATAAAGATGTTAACGCTTTGGATTATAATGTGTACCAGCCTTTCAACACATTAGCTGTAAAGCTGGGTATATACTTTACAACGGCGGCGGTGTTGCTGTCAAATGAAGCGCTGGTTTGTGACCCAATCAGAGCTCATGGACCTGCAGCCAATCAGGAGCCACAGCTGCCAGTCTGCGAACTCTGATTGGCTCACGAAGCGGAGCTTCAATTGACAGCAATGCCGCAGCCAGAGATACAGGATGGACACAGTAGAGGCGTGCGCTGTGCCCTACTTCCCGGACTCACACACAGCACAGTGGTGAGCAGGTGGAGTGTATGTAGCTGGCACTGTGGGTTCTTATGTGGCACTGGGGGCACATCCCTAGCAACAAGTATTACCTCCTGGTAACAAACACGACACCCAGCTCATAAAATCCCTGGCAACAAGCATAACACCCAGCGCATGAAACCCCTGGGAACGGGCGTGACACCCTGAGCATGAAAACCCCTGGCACTATGCATGGAACCAAGAGCATGAAACCCCTGGCAACGAGCAGGTAATTTAAAAGTAATTAGAAGCCTTACTGTAGGGCTTAATGTGTAATGGGCATTATGGTGTGTGGCATAATGTATCACGGACATTGCGTTGTGTGTCATAATGTGTCACAGGCATGACGGTGTGTGGTGTACTGTATCACAGGCATTGTATGTGCTACAATGTCTCACGGTTATTGCAGTATGTAGCATAATGTATAACGGGCATTGCGATGCGAGGTATAATGTATCACAGACACTGTGGTATGTAGTATAATGTATCACGGACATTGCGTTGTGTGTCATAATGTGTCACAGGCATGACGGTGTGTGGTGTACTGTATCACAGGCATTGTATGTGCTATAATGTCTCACGGTTATTGCTGTATGTAGCATAATGTATAACAGGCATTGCGATGCGTGGCATAATGTATCACGGACATTGTGGTATGTGGTATAATGTATCACGGACATTGCGTTGTGTGTCATAATGTGTCACAGGCATGACGGTGTGTGGTGTACTGTATCACAGGCATTGTATGTGCTATAATGTCTCACGGTTATTGCAGTATGTAGCATAATGTATAACGGGCATTGCGATGCGTGGCATAATGTGTCACAGGCAGTACGGTGTGTGGCATAATGTGTCAGGGGCATCACGGTGTGTGGCATATTGTGTAATGGGCATTATGGTGTGTGGCATAATGTCTAAGGGCCATTGCAGTATGTGGCATAATGTATATTGGGCATTACTATAAGGAGGAAAAATTACAAATAATGTAAAGGGCAAAGCAACACCTATTTCAGCAAGGCCACGTCCCCTTTTTGTGGCGCACACGCAGGTTCATCGCTTTTCTAGTGGCAATTATTGGGGGGGGGGGGGGGGACGCCAGAGAACGTTTTGGCTTGGGGGGGGGGAGAAAAAATTCTAATTACGCCACTGGCACTAGGGGTCTGACAACGTCACACCAAGATCTTGCGACAATCCCAGGCACCTACTGTCGTAATGGGGGGTGGGGGCCCAAAGCATATTGCTGCACCTGGGCCCACCACTCCCTAGTTCCGCCACTGAATGGTCATTAAAGGACCAGGAAGCAGAGACCACTAATGGGACATGTTAGGAATAATAAAGCTCACATTGGATGACTTGGAGGGGGCAAAAGCCAACATAGGGTGTGCCAGGGAGTACAGTATGGGCTGTCCAGTGCATTTTGGCAGTATGGGTTTGCTAAGTATAGCATTGTGTAGAGAACAGTTTTGTGTCGTCTGTTGGTTGTATTTAGACTAAAACACACTGACATTTAATACGGATGTAGCCATGTTCATCTTTGCTGCGGTGCGTGACGTGAATAGTCGCAGCCCAGCACGCCATGCAGCATCGCATCAAAGATGAACATGGCTACATCTGTAGCTTTAGGTTGCAGTTTTAAATCTCAAAAAAAATAAAAATAAAACCTGTGTAGCAGGTTGCCTTCATTTTGTCACTGTGCTTAAATAGAAAATAAAAAAATAAATAAATGTACAGACAGTCTTGGAGACCCAGATGACAATAAGATGAGAGACATGTTCTGTACAGACTGTACAGGCTCTTACTAGGAAGCGGTGCTGAGCATGCAGGCGCTGCAGTACACAAAAAGCTCTATGCAGACTCGGGTCCCTCCTGGCAGGAGGCTGGAAGGGGTGGGGGCTGCGCAGGGTACACACAGTGCATCCTTTATATTCCACTGAATAAATACAGTCTCTAGCACACAGGAATTCACTTAACCAGTTACCTGCCACAGGATTACATTGTAAATGTATATATACCGAATCCATTGCAGCTGTGATCGGGTTAATTTTTCTATTGCTTCTGTGCATACTGATGTTGCCTTACTCAGTCTGGCCACCCTCAGTCAATCAGTTCCCAGCATTACTTACATCTATTCCATCCTTGCCCGGTATTCCAGGAGGTCCCGGAGGACCTGCGGGTCCTGGTGGTCCAGCTCTCTGTATAAAGGATAGACAAAGAGAGAGTGTCACTTACAGACATAGGTCTAAAAAAATAAATAAAAATAAGACGTACAGGGAATATCACATGAGTACAATCACACAGGATGGAGGGCATGGACACTGCTTGGGATGCACACTTTGTTTTCTGATTGGGTCAAACAATAGCACCAAATAAGCAGTATTTAAGGGAGACCCTAAGTTAAGTCAGATCTTTAAGACAGAAAAAGGTCACCTCATATGGCAGGCAACTAAAATAGACTATAAGTTTAGTAGGACACTCTGCATAAAGGTTTTATGTACAGCAGAGTACATAGATCAATATACAAATGAACATGAAAAACTCAAATGCTTTTATTCATTTATATAAAGTGATATGTAACGTAATAAAGTACATATGCCTCAAACAAATGCAATATTTAGGGATCATTTATTGATAGATTTGGACTCATACGTATGGCATAAAACAAATCTATCAAAATATCAAGATTCTGTCAATAGACGCAATATTTGTTGCATTATAAAGGGGTGGGAGGTATCATAAAGTCAACATGTTTCTTATTTAGTCAATGTGATTTAAGTAAAGAACATCTGATTTGACATTTCCAGGATAACTGCTGTGCCCTAACAGTCCTAGAAAGGGTCACGTAACACCAAAATGCAATCATTATCATAACATTAAATGATCTGAATGCTTACAAAATATACAATAATCTAGAAGACAATTGTGTCACTACCAAGACTAGACACACAATTATTAAGACAGATATATTAACATGAAAACATTAATATACACTGTCCACTTGTTACTCCTTTTCATGATCTGCTGCCTATGTGCAATCACAGATGAGTAAATGACACTACAAGACTTAGAAGACATACTAATACTGTATGTGTAAAGCCAAGCCTCCATGACATAACTAGAGTGTAACCTCAGACTAGCTACAGTTTCATCACATCAGTAATCAGGAAGGGCCTCTCCGCTGTTATGTTATATTATAATACAGGATTGTGTTTTTATGATAATGTAAGGTATGTGGAGATGGATATAACCTTATGCCAATAGATAGTAAGTAATCTTTGTACACTACATATCTCATCACCAGTGTTTGGGACAGGTTCTGCCACAATATAATTAAAAAAAAACTGTAAGACCATTGGAGAAGTTTATAGCTGGATATACACTATAAGATTATCTGTCCAATCTTTCTGGTTGGAACGAAAATCTGGTAATGTATGGGAGCATATGACAATCAACCACTTGCTCCTAAAAGCAGGAAAATGGGCAAAAAGGATTGTCCGGATAAATTCAAATAGATTTAACCAGTTTTGTTGAACGTCTATTTTTGTCTGTTTTCCAGTGTTTGGGAGCAAATGGTCAGTTGTCATTTGCTCCCATACATTACCAGATTTTCATTCCACCAGAAAGATTGGACAGATAATCTAATAGTGTGTATCCAGTTCACAACTAAATGAAAGAACCACAGCTCCAAATCGGACTGCGAAATTCCAGTATAAACGAACATCAGACGCCCAGAATGTCCCTAGGTGAACGCACACAAATGCTGCAGTGTCTGAACAGCAGAAAGCGTAACGTTTGTGTGCAGCAAAATCTAGGATGTGTTTACATAGCTGAACTACAGCTATTGAAGGACAAAGATTTCTCAGAGGGAATGTGGGCTAAAATGGTCAGCATGCACCACAGGAATATAAGTGTGTCTTTGTTATCAAGGGAGGAATGACTGTCCAATCATGGACACTCCATTGAAAAGGGGAGGCTAAGGTAGAATAAGGCATTGAGGTGACTGCATAGAAGACAGTATGCTACAACACACCATTGCTGAATATGCAAATTCAAGCAGATATTTAAAAATGTCTGAAAAACTATTTATTGTATTTTCTGAATATCAGCTTAAAAATGGTTAATATCTGATATTGGGGAGGGGTATTTACCAAAGCATATAGAGAGATAAAGTGGAGAGAAATCAAGCACTAACCAATCAGCTCCTGTCATTTTTCAAACACAGCCTGTAAAATAAGAGTTAGAAGCTTATTTAGTGATTTATATCTCTCCACTTTTTCTCTTTCCATGCTTTGGTAAATACCCCCCTCCTTCCCCCCAGTAGTTATATGTTCTTAATAGATTGCAAACTATTCCAGACTGACCATTAACTTCATATTTTCTATCCAGAGAAAGGCAAACCATGAGTAATATATATGTCAAAAGACCTTAAAACTCCCATCTGAGTTTAGGCACTAGTTTCTGCTTCAGAATGTGGTGAGAATGGAAGACACGGAGGTGCTGAATTCACACCTTACTGAGATCTAGCACATCGTAGAATAATAAACCATTTAGATGCTCTACCATTAAGAGATATTGACAACTTTAATGCAAATTTTGAAAAATGTACATCAACTTATGCACACACATTTGTCTTTGCTGAAAAATAAAAATTTGACAGCTAGATTTTCTGAGGTAACCTAGACATCTCAGAATAAGGACAGAAACAGAAGTGACATGAAAGGAGTAGGCATACTGTGATAAAAATAAAAGGAATTCAGTGACACAGAAAACAGAACATGGCTTACCTGCCCTTGGGATGTTACTAGATGGATTATTAAAAGGAACCCAAGAGCTGGGAACCTGGCCATATTCACCCGGAACCTTCTCCCCTCAGCTGTTACGGACTGACCTAATGTCCCCCTCTCGGCTGGATTGGAGTCCCTGAGTGAGGGGTGCCTGACTCCAGATGAACTTCAGTCTGCTGGTCCAGGGAAGTGGAGAGCAAGGGGGCTTCTGAGCAGTAGAGGTGGAGAGAGCAGGCATGAAGGGAGGGGGAAAACCTAGGACCCACCTATGAATGAGGGTACTCTTTAGCACTAATGATTGGCAGCTGCATTTACTGGAATGCAAGGAATAGCAGGGGTAAGAGAGGTGGAAACCTGGGTTGTTTCATGGCCCACCTCCTGCTACTTTCATAGTTCTCAGACACACACTGGACCATAGGAAGAGTAACATCACCTCAAAATCTACATACAAGACAACTTTCATTTCCAAATGAACCATTAACCCCCTGGCAGCTAAAAGCTTATAATAGCAACCTTAAATAAAAAGTAGCTTTATATGATAAATACATTCCCAAGTATAAAGAAGATAAAGTTATAATACGGTTTTGTAGATACGAATAAAATGTGGAAATTCCTAATGGCTGAATACATTTGACGAGAATTGTGATGCATCAAGATTCCAAAACTCTTAGTGAAAATATGCAGTTTACAATTATTCAGTGAACATGAGAAATTATAAGTTTATATAAAACTTCACTTGCATGTATGTAAATAATACACACATTCCTCATCTGCAGATTTTAAAGTTTTATCTCTTGCCGACACAGGAGGTCAGTGTGACCTGATCGCACGCTGCAGTTCATCGCAGCGATCAGGTCAGAAGTGGGCATGCGCCGGCGCACACATAGCTGACAGTCGACGGCTGTCGTTGCCTAGCGATTGCCTCTGCCTGACTGACAGGCAGAGGCAGTTGCTGGGCAGAAGGGGGCGGCACGGCAGCGTTTGGCCGCCGTTTTGTGTGCGCGGTCCAGCCAACGCAGGCGTGGCCGGACCGTGCGGGGGGCGGGCTGCAGGGGCTGCGTGACGTCACACACAGCTGCTGTGACCCGAGCAGCGACGAGTAGCTCCCGGCCAGCGTGCAGTGAAGGCAGCCATTTTGTGGGCAGAACCAAAATTCTACCTATTAATATGCTAGGAAATAATGACAGTACCCGCTGTGCCAGCATGGCCAATTTCATGAGGGAGACATTTGTTTGGTTTGAGATTCCCCACTTACAGTTTGACTGAATTAACCTGTACTCAAATAATTACTGTAAAAGGCATCAATTACTGCAAAACGATCACTCTTTTCAATGTGATTTGATGAATTTATTGCAGCAGCAGTATTCTGGGAACATTGGCATATTGGGAAGGATTTAGAGGAATTCTGCAAATCAGATGCATCCTCCTGGTCGATCCAACATCCACAAGTGATACACCTTCCAAACAGGCGCACGTTTGGTACAAAGCTGTGGATGCATTGTGCATTTCTGTATTTTGTGCTCATCTACACTCCCATACACCCCTATCGGGTTGGGGACGCGTTGCCGAACCCGGGATCCCAGCAGCAGAATACCGACGTGGGGGCGAGCGCAACAAAGCGCATGCCATGCAGTGGGCTCGGTGGTTCACTGAGTGAGCCACAGGTTCTATTCTTACTCTATGGGTATCACCCACGAGTGATAATAGACCCTGTGGGTTGGTATTCCGTCGGCCGGCATTTTGACCGATCAGGATTCCGGCGTCGGCATGGTGACCGCCGGGATCCCTGAGCACCAGTCACATGACCGCATTCCCCCCTCCCATCATGGCCTCCTACACACAAGGAGTCACAAGTATTACATGTGACTTTGTCAGCAGGGGTATGGCTATTTGGTAGGCACACACATGCAAGAGACACATTTTAGAACCAAACACAATGCATTTATAGCCACTACGACTGAGCCCCAAAGTTAAGTAATTAGTCCCTAATTAAATAAAACTGAAAAAAACACACAGTGGGCGCTAGTTAATAACAGTATTATGTTGTATATAAAGCAGACTAGTGTAGCTGCCCCCACAATGTGGAACTGGGTTCCCACCTCACTATAGAAACAAGTATAAAGGAATGGGAGCACTCGAGACATGGCTGCTGATTTGAAAGTGTAAATTACAGTGATTTATTAAACAATAAAAATCACAATAAAAATGACAGTAAAAATAGGAATTTAATACCTACCGGTAATTCCTTTTCTCGTAGTCCTTAGTGGATACTGGGGAACAGTAGTTACACATGGGGTATAGATCGGGTCCGTAGGAGCCTGGCACTTTAAGAAATCAACAGTGTGTGCTGACTCCTCCTCTTTATGCCCCTCCTGCAGACTCAGTCTAGGAAAACTGTGCACGGTGACGGACATACCGTGAGAGAAGGATATACATATAAACAGCAGTGAGGTACCGAACCAACACACAACAACAAAAGGATAACAATGCTAACCAAACAGAAGGTAGCAACGCTAACCAACAACAAGATTAGCAAGGCCAATCAAACAAGGAACAGGAACAGCAGACCCAATCAAGAACACTTACAACGAAGTAAGCAAAAAAATACAAAGCACAGAGGCGGGCTCCCAGTATCCACTACGGACTACGAGAAAAGGAATTACTGCTAGGTAATAAATTCCTATTTTCTGTAATGTCCTAGTGGATACTGGGGAACAGTAGTTACACATGGGGACGTCCTAAAGCTCCCAGAACGGGTGGGAGAGTGCAGAGGCCCCGCAAAACTGCCTGACCAACTGAAGGTCATCCCTGGCCAAGGTGTCAAACCTGTAGAACATCATAAACGTGTTCGAACCATACTAAGCAGCTGCACGGCACAACCGTAAAGCCGAGACACCGCGGGCAGCCGCCCAGGAGAACCCACTGACCTAGTGGAGTGGGCCTGAATAGAACTTGGCAGCGGCAATGCTGCCGAAGAATAGGCTTGTTGAATGGTCAACCCGAGCCACCGAGCAATGGACCACTTAGAAACAGGACATCCAATTTCGCTAGCGTCATAAAAGGACAAAAAGCGAGTCAGTCCTCCGGTGATGAGCAGTCCTAATGACGTAAAACCAGAAAGCCCTCACAACGTCCAAGGACTTTGTAGCAACCGATGTGTCAGACAACATCGGAACCACGATAAGTTGGTTAATGAGAAAAGCTGATACCACTTACAGCAAAAACCTGCAGGCGAGTCCTAAGCTCCGCCCCATCCTCATAAAATATTAAAAATGGGCTCTTACAAGAGAAGGCCCCCAATACCGAAACACATCTTGCCGAGGCCAACGCCAACAACATGACAGTCTTCCACGTCAGATATTTAAATTCCACCCTGTGTAAGGGTCCAAACCAATCCGACTGGAGAAAATTCAAGACTACATTTAGATCCCATGGAGCCGTGGGAGGACGAAGGGCAGTTGAATGTGAAGAACCCCCTTCAGAAAAGTTGGAACTTCCGGCAAAGCAGCAAGCTGTTTTTGGAAGAAGATGGATAGGGCCGAAATCTGGACTATGATGGAGCCCAACCTTAGGCCCTTATCCACTCCTGCTGGCAGGAAGAGTAGAAAAAAAACGACCAAGTCGAAATTCTGCAGTCGCATATCTTCTACCTTCACACCAGGAGACATATTTCTGCCAGAGACGGTGGTAGAGTTTTGATGTGACCACCTTCCGAGCCTGGACCCTCGTGGAAATCACCTTGGAGGGGAAACCGTTTCTGGCTACAATCACCCCTTCAACCTCCAAGCCTTCAAACAAAGCCACTGTAAGTCTGGAAAGACAAATGATCCATGTTGAAGAAGATCACTGAGCAGCGCCAGATGCCAGGGTACCTCCAGAAATATGGTCAGGAGGTCCGCATACCAGGCCCATCGAGGCCAATCCGGGGCAATCAGAATTGCCTGAACGCATTCCCTTTTGAGTCTTTTCAGAACTCTTGGAATGAGAGGGATTAGATGAAACAGGAACATGAACTGGAAAGTCCACGGTGCCGTCAGAACGTCAACTGCTGCAGCCTGCGGATTCCTTGTTCTGGAACAGAAACGACGGAGCTTCTTGTTGAGATGAGAAGCCAACAGGCCTATCTGCAGACAGCCCCACCGGTGAACCAGCTGTTGAAACACCTGATGAAGGCCCCATTCCCCTGCATGGAGGACATGCCTGCTAAGGAAGTCCGCTTCCCAGATGTCCACCCCTGGAATGAATATGGCTGAGATGAACCTTGCGTTGGCCTCCGCCCATAGGAGTATCCTTGACACCTCTCGCATTGCTGATGCCCGAGAAGAGAGGAAGCCAGGAGAAGGGCATTGTAAATCGCCATGGGTTCCAGTACATTTATCGGAAGTGCAGATTCCCGAGATGACCACTTCCCCTGGAATTGGGCCCCTTGTGTCACTGCCCCCCAACCTCAGAGGCTGGCATCCGTTGTCAACAGAATCCATGACTGGGGACAGAAACTCCGACCCTCCACAAGGTGAGGGACCTGTAACCACCCTAACAGGGAAATCTGTGCTGTCGGCGACAGACACACCAGCTGGTCCATGTGTAGGGGAGACCCTGACCACTTGTTCAGTAAATCCAGTTGGAAAGGGCGGGCATGGAACCTGCCATACTGGATTGCCTCGTATGAGGCCACCATCTTGCCCAGTAGATGGATGCAAAGGTAGACCGAGATCCAGCGAGGTTTGAAGACCGAGCGAAACATAGCTTGGATTGCCAAGGCCTTGTCCATGGGAAGGTATACCGTCTGAGATACTGTTCCAGTATCAGTCCTAGGAAACTAATTCTCTGTGAGGGTTCCAGGTGAGACATCAGGAGATTTAGGATCCACCCATGGCCCATAAGCAGACGCGTAGTCAAATCTATGGCGTGTAGCAGGCATTCTCTGGACGCAGCTTTTATCAGGAGATCGTCCATATAGGGAACAATGTTCATTCCCATCGTGCGCAATTGCAGCATCATCTCTGCCATGACTTTTGTGAACACCCATGGAGCTGTGGAAAGACCAAAGGGTAACGCCTGAAATTGGAGGTAAGCCTGATGAGAAGGCCATATGGGGATGTGTAGATATGCATCCTTGTTATCCAAGGGCACAGCCATTGATGAGACACAAATTATTATTTTTTTTTAAATTAGTCTCACTCATAAAGTTAGCAGCATCTTGGATATGGTGCAGTAGTGTCATGACGTTCTCCTGAGGGAGAGAGTCGGGGTCATGTATAATATTAGCAGATCATGTAACCATGGCTCTTGAAATCCAGCAGCATGCAATAGTGGGTCTCTGAGCAATGCCCACCACAGAATATAGGGATTTGAGAATAGTCTCAATTTGCGGTCAGTAGGGTCCTTGAGGGAGATAGTCCCCAGCACAGGTAATACCAATTTACGTGACTAACATATCCACCACCACGGGAGATACTCAAAGGATTTTGCATGAATATTTTGTCAGGATTGACCCTTGCCTCCTTGTACAGTGAGTTTAACTCCATATAGACAGGGAAGGTAGCTGAGGATTTTTGTTTATATTAAAATATAATTCCTCTTCTGGGTCCAATTCCTTATCCGGTATGTTGAGTATATCCTTAATGGAATAACTCAGGGCCTCAACACCCGTGGACAGAGCATTGTCATATTCCATGTCAATATCCCCCTCATTCAGCTCTAATAATTCAGTATCAGAGTCATATTGGAGGATCTGTGGAAGTGAGTGTATATGGGAGACCAACAGAGGGGGCTGAAGAGCCTGTCTGAGGTCAGCAGTCTTAATAATCATATTAACCACCGACTTTATATAGGGACTGTCGCTCTAGTCTAGTTATGGACAACTCTGTATTTATGTTATGAATCATGTTTCTTTTACAGATTCTAAACCATTCTGGTTCCTGCATACTACTACACTGAGAGGGTATGGAGCATTGATCACACGAGACCCGTCTGGTTAGGTAAACCTAGTACTACAATGAAGGAGTGTAGTATGTTATGCCGGCGGTCGGGCTCCTGGCGGCCAGCATACCGGCGCCGGAATCCCGACCGCCGGCATACCGACAGCTGGGCGAGCGCAAATGAGCGCCTTGCTATCTATTCTCCCTCCAGGGGGGTTGCGAAGGAGAAAAGCTGACGGTATGCCGGCGGTCGGGATTCCGGCGTCGGTATGCTGGTCATTGGGAGCCCGGATGACAGCAAACTGAAGACCACCCACATGAAGGACACACAGCCTCTTTCCCAGATAAGTTATTGCAGAAACACAGAGTTAAGAGAAATATAGTGCAGTGACAACACAAGTGAGACAGCATCCGCACCCCAGACAGCCCCACAGGAGTGACACAGAGAGGAATTTGGACCAGCACCCAAAATCCAGACAAGCTGGAAATAATAAAAATAAGAATTTACTCACCGGTAATTCTATTTCTCGTAGTCCGTAGTGGATGCTGGGAACTCCGTAAGGACCATGGGGAATAGACGGGCTCCGCAGGGGACTGGGCACTCTAAGAAAGATTTAGGACTACCTGGTGTGCACTGGCTCCTCCCCCTATGACCCTCCTCCAAGCCTCAGTTAGGACACTGTGCCCGGAAGAGCTGACACAATAAGGAAGGATTTTGAATCCCGGGTAAGACTCATACCAGCCACACCAATCACACCATATAACTCGTGATAGGAACCCCGGTTAACAGTATGATAACAATGGAGCCTCTGAACAGATGGCTCACCATAACAACCCGATTTTTGTAACAATAACTATGTACAAGTATTGCAGACAATCCGCATTTGGGATGGGCGCCCAGCATCCACTACGGACTACGAGAAATAGAATTACCGGTGAGTAAATTCTTATTTTCTCTAACGTCCTAGTGGATGCTGGGAACTCCGTAAGGACCATGGGGATTATACCAAAGCTCCCAAACGGGCGGGAGAGTGCGGATGACTCTGCAGCACCGAATGAGAGAACTCCAGGTCCTCCTCAGCCAGGGTATCAAATTTATAGAATTTTGCAAACGTGTTTGCCCCTGACCAAGTAGCAGCTCGGCAAAGTTGTAAAGCCGAGACCCCTCGGGCAGCCGCCCAAGATGAGCCCACCTTTCTTGTGGAATGGGCTTTTACATTTTTAGGCTGCGGTAGTCCCACCGTAGAATGCGCCAGCTGAATAGTGCTACAAATCCAGCGCGATAGACTGCTTAGAAGCAGGTGCACCCAGCTTGTTGGGTGCATATAGAACAAACAGCGAGTCAGTTTTCCTGACTCCAGCCGTCCTGGAAACATAAATTTTCAGGCCCCTGACTACGTCCAGAAACTTGGAATCCTCCAAGTCCCTAGTAGCCGCAGGCACCACAATAGGTTGGTTCAAGTGAAAAGCTGACACCACCTTCGGGAGAAACTGAGGACGAGTCCTCAACTCTGCCCTATCCATATGGAAAATCAGATAGGGGCTTTTACAGGACAAAGCCGCCAATTCTGACACCCGTCTGGCTGAAGCCAGAGCCAACAACATAACCACTTTCCACGTGAGATATTTTAAATCCACAATCTTGAGTGGCTCAAACCAATGTGATTTTAGAAATTCCAAGACCACATTGAGATCCCAAGGTGCCACTGGGGGCACAAAAGGAGGCTGAATATGCAGGACTCCCTTGACAAAAGTCTGAACTTCAGGCAGTGAAGCCAGTTCTTTCTGGAAGAAAATCGACAGGGCCGAGATCTGGACCTTAATGGACCCCAATTTGAGGCCCAAAGTCACACCTGCTTGCAGGAAGTGTAAGAAACGACCCAGTTGAAATTCCTCCGTTGGGGCCTTCTTGGCCTCACACCAAGCAACATATTTCCGCCAAATGTGGTGATAATGCTTTGCGGTGACATCCTTCCTGGCTTTGATCAGGGTAGGGATGACTTCCTCCGGAATACCTTTTTCTTTCAGGATCCGGCGTTCAACCGCCATGCCGTCAAACGCAGCCGCGGTAAATCTTGGAATAGACAGGGTCCCTGCTGCAGCAGGTCTTGTCTGAGCGGCAGAGGCCAAGGGTCCTCTGCAAGCATCTCTCGAAGTTCTGGGTACCAAGTCCTTCTTGGCCAATCTGGAGCCATGAGAATAGTTCTCACTCCTCGCCTTCTTATTATTCTCAGTACCTTGGGTATGAGGGGCAGAGGAGGAAACACATAAACCGACTGGTACACCCACGGTGTCACTAGAGCGTCCACAGCGATCGCCTGAGGGTCCCTTGACCTGGCGCAATACCTTTTTAGCTTTTTGTTTAGGCGGGACGCCATCATGTCCACCTGTGGTTTTTCCCAACGGTTGACCAGCATTCGGAAAACTTCTGGATGAAGTCCCCATTCTCCCGGGTGGAGGTCGTGCCTGCTGAGGAAGTCTGCTTCCCAGTTGTCCACTCCCGGAATGAATACTGCTGTCAGTGCTAACACATGATTCTCTGCCCATCGGAGAATCCTTGTGGCTTCTGCCATTGCCCTCCTGCTTCTTGTGCCGCCCTGTCTGTTTTACATGGGCGACCGCCGTGATGTTGTCTGACTGGATCAGCACCGGCCGGTTCTGAAGCAAGGGTCTTGCTTGACTTAGGGCATTGTAAATGGCCCTTAGCTCCAGAATATTTATGTGAAGTGAAATCTCCTGATTTGACCATAGTCCTTGGAAATTTCTTCCCTGTGTGACTGCCCCCCAGCCCCGAAGGCTGGCGTCCGTGGTCACCAGGACCCAGTCCTGTATTCCGAATCTGCGGCCCTCTAGTAGATGAGCCGTCTGCAGCCACCACAGCAGCGACACCCTGGTTCTTGCTGATAGGGTTATCCGCTGTTTTATCTGGAGATGGGACCCGGACCATTTGTCCAACAGGTCCCACTGGAAAGTCCTTGCGTGGAACCTTCCGAATGGAATTGCCTCGTACGAAGCTACCATCTTTCCCAGGACTCGTGTGCATTGATGTACCGACACCTGTCCCGGTTTTAAGATGTCTCTGACTAGAGATGACAACTCCTCTGCTTTTTCCACTGGAAGAAACACTCTTTTCTGGTCTGTGTCCAGAATCATTCCCAGGAACAGAAGACGTGTCGTCGGGACCAGCTGTGACTTTGGAATATTGAGAATCCAGCCGTGCTGTTGTAGCACTTCCCGAGCAAGTGCTACCCCTACTATCAACTGTTCCTTGGACCTCGCCTTTATCAGGAGATCGTCCAAGTACGGGATAATTGAAACTCCTTTCTTGCGAAGGAGTATCATCATTTCAGCCATTACCTTGGTAAAGACCCTCGGTGCCGTGGATAACCCAAACGGCAGCGTCTGGAACTGATAGTGACAGTCCTGTACCACAAATCTGAGGTACTCCTGGTGAGGAGGGTAAATGTGGACATGTAGGTACGCATCCTTGATGTCCAGGGAGACCATGTAGTCCCCCTCCTCCAGGCTCGCAATAACCACCCTGAGCGATTCCATCTTGAACTTGAACCTTTTGATATAAGTGTTCAAGGATTTTAAATTTAAGATGGGTCTCACCGAACCGTCCGGTTTCGGTACCACAAACATTGTGGAATAGTAACCCTTTCCTTGCTGAAGGAGGGGTACCTTGACAATCACTTGCTGTGAATACAGTTTTTGAATAGCCACCAACACTGCCTCCCTGGCAGAGGGAGTTGCCGGTAAGGCAGATTTTAGGAAACGGCGGGGGGGAGACGTCTCGAATTCCAGTCTGTACCCCTGAAGTACTACTTGAAGGACCCAGGGATCCACCTGTGAGAGAGCCCACTGTGTGCTGAAATTTTTGAGACGGGCCCCCACCGTACCCGGGTCCGCCTGAGCAGCCCCAGCGTCATGCTGTGGACTTACCGGACGCAGGGGAGGACTTCTGCTCTTGGGAACTAGCTGTGTGTTGCCGCTTTTTTCCTCTACCTTTGCCTCTCGGCAGAAAGGATGAGCCTCTAGCCCTCTTGCTTTTCTGGGGCCGAAAGGACTGTACCTGATAATACGGTGCTTTCTTTTGCTGTGGGGCAGCCTGTGGCAAAAAGGTCGATTTCCCAGCAGTAGCTGTGGACACGAGGTCCGAAAGACCATCCCCAAACAGTTCCACCCCCTTATAGGGCAAAACCTCCATGTGCCGCTTTGAGTCGACATCGCCAGCCCATTGCCGAGTCCATAACCCCCTTCTGGCGGCAATGGACATAGCGCTTATTCTTGATGCCAGCCGGCAAATATCCCTCTGTGCATCACGCATGTATAAGACTGCATCTTTTATATGCTCAATCGTCAGCAAAATATTGTCCCTATCCATGGTATCGATATTATCTGACAGGGAATCTGACCACGCAGCAGCAGCACTGCACATCCAAGCTGATGCAATCGCTGGTCGTAATATAATGCCCGTGTGTGTGTAAATAGAAAGCAGGAGGCTACCCTAAAAGCTATCAGCAGGTTCCTTCAGGGTGGCCGTATCCGGAGACGGTAGTGCCACCTTCTTTGATAAGCGTGTCAGCGCCTTATCTACCCTAGGGGGTGTTTCCCAACGTGACCTATCCTCTAACGGGAAAGGGTACGCTGCCAATAATCGTTTTGAAATTATCAATTTCTTATCAGGGGAAGTCCACGCTTCCTCACACACCTCATTTAATTCCTCAGATGCAGGAAAAACTACTGGTAGTTTTTTCTCACCAAACATAATACCCTTTTTTTTTTTTTTTTGTGGTACCTGGGGTATTATCAGAAATGCGTAAAACATTTTTCATTGCCTCAGTCATGTAACGGGTGGACCTATTGGAGGGTACACTTGTCTCATCATCGTCGACACTGGAGTCGGTATCCGTGTCGACGTCTGTATCTGTCACCTGAGTTAGCGGGCGTTTTAAATCCCCTGATGACATTTGAGACGCTGGAACAGGCACAAGCTGTGTAGCCGGCTGTCCTATGTCGTCAAACCTTTTGTGTAAGGAGTTGACATTTTCACGCAATTCCTTCCATAAGTCCAGCCACACAGGTGTCGACCCCGCAGGGGGTGACATCACATTCACAGGCATTTGCTCCGCCTCCACATCATTTTCCTCCTCATACATGTCGACACAGCAGTACCGACACAGCAGACACACAGGGAATGCTCTTACAGAGGACAGGACCCCACAAAGCCCTTTGGGGAGACAGAGGGAGAGTATGCCAGCACACACCAGAGCGCTATATATCACAGGGATATCACCTATAGAAGTGTGTTTTCCCTTTATAGCTGCATAAATATAGTTATACTGCGCCTAATTTGTGCCCCCCCTCTCTTTTTTACCCTTTTCTGTAGTGCAGGACTGCAGGGGAGAGCCAGGGAGCTTCATTCCAGCGAAGCTGTGAGGGAAAAATGGCGCCAGTGTGTTGAGGGAGATGGTTCCGCCCCTTTTTCGGCGGGCTTTCTCCCGCTAATGTAAAAGTTCTGGCAGGGGTTAAAAAGCACCTATATAGCCCCTGGGGCTATATATGGTGCCAGTTTGCCAGCCAAGGTGTTAGTATTGCTGCTCAGGGCGCCCCCCCCCAGCGCCCTGCACCCATCAGTGACCGCAGTGTGTGGTGTGCATGAGGAGCAATGGCGCACAGCTGCAGTGCTGTGCGCTACCTTGGAGAAGACAGAAGTCTTCAGCCGCCGATTTTCTGGACCACCTTCTTGCTTCTGGCTCTGTAAGGGGGACGGCGGCGCGGCTCCGGGAACGGACGACGAGGTCGGGTCCTGTGTTCGATCCCTCTGGAGCTAATGGTGTCCAGTAGCCTAAGAAGCCCAAGCTACCACCACTTAGGTAGGTTCGCTTCTTCTCCCCTTAGTCCCTCGATGCAGTGAGCCTGTTGCCAGCAGGTCTCACTGAAAATAAAAAACCTAAACTATACTTTCTTTCTAGGAGCTCAGGAGAGCCCCTAGTGTGCATCCAGCTCGGTCGGGCACAGAAATCTAACTGAGGCTTGGAGGAGGGTCATAGGGGGAGGAGCCAGTGCACACCAGGTAGTCCTAAATCTTTCTTAGAGTGCCCAGTCTCCTGCGGAGCCCGTCTATTCCCCATGGTCCTTACGGAGTTCCCAGCATCCACTAGGACGTTAGAGAAATAAGATTTTAAACCTACCGGTAAATCTTTTTCTTGTAGTCCGTAGAGGATGCTGGGACTCCGTAAGGACCATGGGGATAGACGGGCTCTACAGGAGACATGGGCACTTTAAGAAAGACTTTGACTCTGGGTGTGCACTGGCTCTTCCCTCTATGCCCCTCCTCCAGACCTCAGTTAGAGAAACTGTGCCCAGAGGAGACGGACAGTACGAGGAAAGGATTTTAGTTAATCCAAGGGCAAGATCCATACCAGCCACACCAATCACACCGTATAACTTGTGATATACTATCTAGTTAACAGTATGAAAAACCAACATAGCATCGGTCCAAAACCGATGAAACTATAACATAACCCTTATGTAAGCAATAACTATATACAAGTCTTGCAGAAGTAGTCCGCACTTGGGACGGGCGCCCAGCATCCTCTACGGACTACGAGAAAAAGATTTACCGGTAGGTTTAAAATCTTATTTTCTCTAATGTCCTAGAGGATGCTGGGACTCCGTAAGGACCATGGGGATTATACCAAAGCTCCCAAACGGGCGGGAGAGTGCGGATGACTCTGCAGCACCGATTGAGCAAATAGGAGGTCCTCCTCAGCCAGGGTATCAAACTTATAGAACTTTGCAAAGGTGTTTGACCCCGACCAAGTAGCAGTTCAGCACAGCTGTAGTGCCGAGACCCCTCGGGCAGCCACCCAAGACGAGCCCACCTTCCTTGTGGAATGGACCTTAACCGATTTGGTAACGGCAAGCCTGCCGTAGACTGCGCCTGCTGAATCGTTTTACAGATCCAGCGAGCAATAGTCTGCTTTGAAGCAGGGCCGCCAACCTTGTTGGTTGCATACAGGACAAACAGTGCTTCTGTTTTTCTGATCCTAGCCGTTCTGGCCACGTAAATTTTCAAAGCCCTGACCACATCAAGGGACTCGGAATCCTCCAAGTCACGTGTAGCCACAGGCACGACAATAGGTTGGTTCATATGAAAGGATGAGACCACCTTAGGTTGGAATTGAGGACGGGTCCGCAACTCCGCTCTATCCATATGGAAAACCAGATAGGGGCTTTTATGTGATAAAGCCGCCAATTCCGAAACTCGCCTAGCCGAAGCCAAGGCTAACAACATGACCACTTTCCAAGTGAGATATTTCAACTCCACTGTGTTAAGTGGTTCAAACCAATGTGATTTAAGGAAACTTAACACCACGTTAAGGTCCCAAGGTGCAACCGGAGGTACAAAAGGAGGCTGAATATGCAGTACTCCCTTCACAAAAGTCTGTACTTCAGGTAAAGAGGCCAATTCCTTTTGAAAGAAAATGGATAAGGCCGAAATCTGAACTTTAATGGAGCCTAATTTTAGGCCCAAATTCACTCCAGTCTGTAGGAAGTGAAGAAAACGGCCTAGATGGAATTCTTCCGTAGGAGCATTCCTGGCCTCACACCAAGAAACATATTTTCGCCATATTCGGTGATAATGTTTTGATGTCACATCCTTCCTAGCCTTTATTAGCGTAGGAATGACCTCCTCCGGAATACCTTTTTTCGCTAGGATCCTGCGTTCAACCGCCATGCAGTCAAACGCAGCCGCGGTAAGTCTTGGAACAGACAGGGACCTTGTTGCAACAGGTCCTTCCTTAGAGGAAGAGGCCACGGATCTTCTGTGAGCATTTCTTGCAGATCCAGATACCAGGTCCTTTGTGGCCAATCCGGAACAATGAGAATTGTTCTCACTCCTCTTTATCTTATTATCCTCAACACCTTGGGTATGAGAGGAAGAGGAGGAAACACATAGACCGACTGGAACACCCACGGTGTCACTAGGGCGTCCACAGCTACCGCCTGAGGGTCTCTTGACCTGGCGCAATACCTTTGTAGCTTTTTGTTGAGATGGGACGCCATCATGTCTATTTGGGGCAGTCCCCACCGACTTGCAATCTGTGCGTAGACTTCCTGATGAAGTCCCCACTCTCCCGGATGCAGGTCGTGTCTGCTGAGGAAGTCTGCCTCCCAGTTGTCCACTCCCGGAATGAACACTGCTGACAGAGTGCTTACATGATTCTCCGCCCAGTGAAGAATTCTGGTGGCTTCCGCCATCGCCACCCTGCTCCTTGTGCCGCCTTGGCGGTTTACATGAGCTACTGCGGTGACGTTGTCTGACTGGATCAGAACTGGTCGATCGCGAAGTAAGATCTCCGCTTGACGTAGGGCGTTGTATATGGCCCTTAGTTCCAGGATGTTGATGTGAAGACAAGTTTCTTGACTTGACCAAAGGCCTTGGAAATTTCTCCCCTGTGTGACTGCCCCCCCAACCTCGGAGGCTCGCGTCCGTGGTCACCAGGATCCAGTCCTGAATGCCGAACCTGCGGCCCTCTAGAAGGTGAGCACTTTTCAGCCACCACAGGAGAGATACTCTGGCCCTGGGGGACAGGGTGATCCGCTGACGCATCTGCAGATGTGACCCGGACCATTTGTCCAATAGGTCCTATTGGAAAGTCCTTGCATGGAATCTGCCGTAGGGAATGGCTTCGTATGTCGCCACCATTTTTCCCAGGACTTGAGTGCAATGATGTACTGACACTTGTTTTGGCTTCAACAAGTTCATGACAAGAGTCATGAGTTCCTGCGCTTTTTTCATCGGAAGAAAAACCCTCTTCTGGTCTGTGTCCAGAATCATGCCCAAGAAAGGCAGACGAGTTGTAGGCTTCAGCTGTGACTTTGGAATATTGAGAATCCAGCCGTGTCGCTGTAACACATTTAGTGAAAGTGATACGCTGTTCAGCAACTTCTCCCGTGATCTCGCCTTTATGAGGAGATCGTCCAAGTACGGGATAATTGTGACACCCTGCTTGCGCAGGAGCACCATCATTTCCGCCATTACCTTGGTGAAAATTCTCGGGGCCGTGGAAAGCCCAAACTGCAACGTCTGAAATTGGTAATGACAATCCTGTACCGCAAATCTCAGGTACGCCTGATGAGGAGGATATATGGGAACATGCAGGTATGCATCCTTTATGTCCAGAGACACCATAAAATCTCCCCCTTCTAGGCTGGCGATGACCGCTCTGAGCGATTCCATCTTGAACTTGAACCGTTTCAAGTAAAGGTTCAGGGATTTTAAATTCAAAATGGGTCTGACCGAACCGTCCGGTTTCGGGACCACAAACAGAGTTGAGTAGTACCCCTTCCCTCTTTGAAGCAGGGGAACCTCTACCACCACTTGTTGAAGACACAATTTGTGAATCGCATGCAACACTATCTCCCTTTCCAGGGGGGATTTCGGTAGGGCCGATTTGAAAAACCGGCGAGGAGGCACCTCTTCGAATTCCAGCTTGTAACCCTGGGAAACAATCTCTATTGCCCAGGGATCCACCTGTGAGTGAACCCAGATGTGGCTGAACAGTCGAAGACATGCCCCCACTGGAGCGGACTCCCTCAGGGGAGCCCCAGCGTCATGTGGTGGATTTTCCAGAGGTCGGGGAGGACTTCTGTTCCTGGGAACTGGCTGTGTTGTGCAGCTTTTCCCCTCTGCCCTTACCTCTGGCCAGAAAGGACGATCCACGTACTCTCTTGCTTTTATTGGAACGAAAGGACTGCATTTGATAATGAGGCGCTTTCTTAGATTGTGAGGGAACATATGGTAAAAAATTCGATTTACCTGCCGTAGCCGTGGAGACGAGGTCCGAGAGGCCTTCTCCAAATTATTCCTCACCCTTGTAAGGCAACAACTCTATATGCCTCTTGGAGTCGGCATCACCTGTCCACTGTCGGGTCCATAAGACACGCCTAGCAGAAATAGACATAGCGTTTATCCTGGAACCCAGTAAAGTAATGTCTCTTTGAGCATCCCTCATATATAAGACAGCATCTTTTATATGCCCTAGGGTCATTAAAATGGTATCCTTATCAAGGGTCTCAATATCCGCTGACAAGGAATCTGTCCATGCTGCTACAGCACTACAAACCCAGGCCGACGCAATAGCCAGTCTGAGTAACGTACCAGAATATGTGTAAATGGACTTCAGGGTAACCTCCTGCTTGCGGTCAGCAGGATCCTTGAGGGTAGCTGTATCTTGGGATGGAAGCGCTATCTTTTTTGACAAGCGCGTCAAAGCTTTGTCTACCCTAGGGGAGGATTCCCACCGTATTCTGTCCTGCGACGGGAAAGGATACGCTATTAGAATCCTTTTGGGAATCTGCAGTCTTTTGTCTGGAGTTTCCCACGCTTTTTCGCATAATTCGTTCAGCACATGTGAGGAGGGAAGGGTGACCTCAGGTTTCTTTCCCTTATACATGTGTACCCTCGTGTCAGGGACAGGGGGTTCCTCAGTGAAATGCAAAACATCTTTTATTGCGATAATCATATATCGAATACATTTAGCCACCTTTGGCTGTAATTTTGCATCATCGTAGTCGACACTGGAGTCTGAACCCGTGTCGGTATCTGTGTCAACTATTTGGGATAGTGGGCGCTTCTGAGACCCCGATAATCTAGGCGACATTGGGACAGGCATGGGTTGACTCCCTGACTGTACCCCAGCTTCAGCTTTGTCTAATCTTTTGTACAATAAATTAACATTAGCACTAAAAACATTCCACATATCCATCCAGCCAGGTGTCGGCACTGCCGACGGAGACCTAACATTCATACACTCCCCCTCCTCCTTAGGTGAGCCTTCAAACTCAGACATGTCGACACACGCGTACCGACACACCACACACACAGGGAAGCTCTTTTCTGAAAACAGGTTCCCCACCAGGCCCTTTGGAGAGACAGAGAGAGAGTATGCCAGCACACACCCCAGCGCTATATGACCCAGGAAAAAACAGTATGTTTACCCAGTAGCGCTTTTTTTTTATGTATATGCGGCAATTATGTGCCCCCCCTCTACTTTAAAACCCTTCTTTCACTGTGTGTCAAGCAGGGGAGAGTCTGGGGAGCTTCCTCTCAGCGGTGCTGTGGAGAAAAATGGCGCTGGTGAGTGCTGAGGGAGAAGCCCCGCTTAAATTTTCCAACAACATGGCGGGGGCTCTTTATATACATGTACAGTGCCCAGCTGTACATGTATATATGTGTGTTTGCCATAGTAGAGGTTTATATTGCTGCCCAGGGCGCCCTGCACCCTTACAGTGACCGAGGTGTGTGAGGTGAATGGGAACAATGGCGCACAGCTGCAGTGCTGTGCGTTACCTCAATGAAGAGCAAGGTGTCTTCTGCCGCCTCAGATGTCTGTTCCTCAATACTCACCCGGCTTCTATCTTCCGGCTCTGCGAGGACGGCGGTGGCGCGGCTCTGGGACGGACGGCGAGGGTGAGACCTGCGTACCGATCCCTCTGGAGCTAATGGTGTCCAGTAGCCTAAGAAACAGAGCCCTGAAACTCAGAGAAGTGGGTCTGTTTCTCTCTCCTCAGTCCCTCGATGCAGGGAGTCTGTTGCCAGCAGGCTCCCTGAAAATAAAAAACCTAACTAAAATGCTTTCTTTACAGGAAACTCAGGAGAGCTCCTGAAATGCACCCAGTCTCCACTGGGCACAGTATCAAACTGGAGGAGGGGCATAGAGGGAGGAGCCAGTGCACACCCAGAGTCAAAGTCTTTCTTAAAGTGCCCATGTCTCCTGCGGAGCCCGTCTATCCCCATGGTCCTTACGGAGTCCCAGCATCCTCTAGGACGTTAGAGAAATACAGATAACAGTAGATGTAGCAGTGAATCACCTCTGATATGCTACCCCTTCGGTATAACCCCCGGTGCCAGTATTATTGGTGGTCAGCAGGGTCTGTGGAGGAGCACTGTTATGCAGCTTTTCAGTCAGCAACAGCTGGAATGGCACCTTTTTACCGCTGGTCCCGCTCTCCAGGAAGCCCCACCTCTTCAATGGCGCGCGTCCCTACAGTTATTTTTACACTGGCTACACGTTTTACACCAACAACGGTGTAATAATAATAATGGAAGTTTTCACCCCCTCATATTGCCAGTGTTTGGGTTCGCGGCGGGCACTGCAGCTCGCAGCCCGTGACCGCCGCGCCCTTTAGCCGCCACATGACACCGGGGACCTACTAACTAGGACCCTGGTGTAAACACTCACTGCACTAGTCATCTTTGTCAGCATCTGTTAGGGGGTTGCAGCGCGCTGCCGGCCTGGGCACACACAGTATGGTATGGGAAACAGTGCCTCAGGAGCTTAATGTTCTGTCAGCGGGGATTATGGAGTCATTAACCCTCAGGAGGTTAGTCTGGTCTCCCCCCACCCCCCTCCCAAGTCCCATGATAGAGGCAGACTGGTTGCCAACCAGTACTACCTGACAATAACAAACTAAATAAAATTTCTGACGAAAAGTCTCTGGAGCTCCAGAGGAATGCACCCGGCCCCTACGCACCTGATCTATACCCCATGTTCTCCCCAGTATCCTCTAGGATATTAGAGAAAATTACACAATAACTACGATATACAGGTGGCAAAGGTACAAATAACCTATGGCTAGTAGATAAAATATTGCACAGATTTGGATATAGGGCCTAATTCAGACCTGATCGCAACAGCAAAATTGTTCTCTAATGGGCAAAACCAGCAAAGTTATTTGCACTGCAGGAGGGGCAGATGTAACGTGCAGAGAGAGTTAGATTTGGGTGGGGGGCGTTGAAACTGAAATCTAAATTGCAGTGTAAAAATAAAGCAGCCAGTATTTTACCCTGCACAGAAACAAAATAACCTATCCAAACCTAACTCTCTCTGCACGTTAAATCTGCCCCCATCCCCCCCCCTGGAACGCCGTTTCCTTGGCCTTGCAAGCCACCTTGTGACGGGTAGTCTGAGTAAGCTCAGGCTTACTCAGCCTGCTGTCGCGATGTTCATCCCTGGCGGGATACCGTTGTTAGGTCGACAGTCATAAGGTTGACAGGTCAAAAGGTCGACATGCGTTTTTCACCTTTTTTTCTTCTTCATTTTTTTGACTTTTTCATACTTTACGATCCACGTGGACTACAATTGGGAACAGTAACCTGTGCCGAGCGCAGCGGTAGCAGAGCGAGGCACCTTGCCCAAATGAGCCATGCGAGGGGACACGGTGCACTAATTGAGGTTCCCCGTCACTTTACGAAGAAAACGACACCAAAACAAAGTCCAAAAACGCATGTCAACGTTTTCACCTGTCGACCCAATGCCCATGTCGACATTCAGTGGTCAACCTAATCACTGTCAACCTAAGTTGTGTCGACCCAACGACCAATACCCATCCCTGGCTGAGAGCACTTTGTAGTCTTGCTATCTCAAATGCTGGAAGGAGGTCCTATGCTCCACCTCCTGCATTTGCATTGCTATGGATTGCATTTGGAAAGCTGCGCAATTGCAATCCATGCTGAATGAGGGCCACTAAAAGCAAACATTTTGGGGTTCCAGTGCAAAAGCAAAAAAATTAATATAAATAAAAAATAAATACTGATCTAGCAACTTCAACTTTCTGAGTCCACATCAAAAACCGAAGGAATGTAATAGAAGAGCCATAGTGTTCTACACCATTTGGGAAAGCTATATTGACGCTTTACCAGATGTCACCAAGTCCCAAATCCACACAGTGGTATGAGACCCGAATTTTATTACGTGACCCCACCCCAATACTTAAATGATGGTGTTTTTTTGGTCCTGTTGTGCTAAACCCCCTTCTCCTTGGATAAGTACTTCTTTCTTCTTCTCTCTTACTTTTCTTTCCACATTTTCTATCTCCCTCACTAACTTTTTTTCTCCTTTGTATATTCAAAGTTCTCTTTAAAATAAGTCACTTTTGACCACTGTGACAAACAAAAAGGAGATTATGGTAAGAACTTACCTTTGTTAAATCTCTTTCTGCGAGGTACACTGGGTTCCACAGGGATAACATCGGGGTGTAGAGTTGGATCTTGATCTGAGGCACCAACAGGCTAAAAGCTTTGACTGTTCCCAGGATGCTTAGAGCCACCTCCTCTATATCCCCACCTCCAGGCACTGGAGCTCAGTTTTGTTTACCAGTCCAATGCAGTAGCAGGTAAGAGAGGCGACAACAGTTAAGGTCCATATACACTTAACGATAAAATGAGCGACGTCGCTCATTTTCCCCCTCCATGAGCGACGTTGCTCTTTTTATCGTCGTGTGTATGCCGCCAGCGACGACCGATGTGCAACCCCGCGGGTCGGCAATGATAGTCACTGTCAGTAGGGCATGCATGCAGGATCTGGACTGCGTCCACGACCTGCATGCAGGGCTGGCGGAGGCGTGACGTCACTGAGCGATATGATCGGTCATATCGCTCAGTGTGTACAGTCGGCCGCCGGCCCGGGAGGGGAAAACATTAGACGACGTCGCTCACAGAGTGACATCGTCTAATGTGTATGGACCTTTAGTAGCCACATACACTACATTCTCACAACAGGAGAAGGTACCAGCGGCTAATGCCATACAAACCCAAAGAAGCTAAGTGCGTCAGGGTGGGCGCCCTGTGGAACCCAGTGTACCTCGCAGAAAGAGATTTAACAAAGGTAAGTTCTTACCATAAATCTCCTTTTCTGCCGCGGGGTACACTGGGGTTCCACAGGGATAACATTGGGGATGTCCTAAAGCAGTTCCTCATGGGAGGGGACGCACTGTAGCGGGCACAAGAACCCGACATCCTGGGAGGCGGAAGTATCGAAGGCATAGAACATTATGAACGTGTTCACTGAGGACCACGTAGCCACCTTGCACAATTATAAATAGAATAGAATGGGCTTTGATGGTAGCAGGAGCTGGAAGGCCAGCCCGTACATAAGCATGTGCAATCACCATTCTAATCCATCTGGCAAAGGTCTGCTTATTAGCAGGCCAGCCACGTTTGTGAAAACCAAAACAGAAAAAAAAGAGAATCAGATCTCCTAAGCGAAGCTCTTCTCTTCACATAAATACGGAGAGCCCGTACCACATCCAAAGACCGCTCTTTGGAAGATAAATCTGGAGAGGTAAAGGCCGGAACCAAAATATCTTAGTTAAGGTGGAATGACAACACCACCTTAGGCAGATAACCAGGACGAGTTCTAAGAACCGCCCGGTCACGGTGAAAAATCAGAAAGGGTGACCAACAGGACAAGGCACCCAAGTCTGAAACCCGTCTTGCAGAGGCAATACCCAGCAAGAACAAGACAAAAAACTGCAACAAACGAGCGCCTAATCATCAAATAAGAATTAGAAGCCAATGCGTGTTACATAGAATAAAATGATCACAATTGTATGTTCCTGATAGTCTGCGCTTGCCGGAATACTATGTGTAGTATTGTGGTGATAGCATGGAAAAAGAACAAACGGCTGCGCTGAATATCAGGAACGAAACATAATGTACAGAGAGCCAACGTAAAAAATAACAATGTTTATTAATAAAACATATAAAAAAATTTATTATCAAATAACCGGTGAATAATGTATATATATATATATATATATATATATATATATATATATGAGAACATTCACTAAACGTGAACTGGTGGTATATTGTAATAACTCAGCTTTTTGAGGGTGAAGAGTTCCAAGTTCCACTTGTTAGATAATTGATAAGTACCAGGTATGCTGGTGGAATCCTAATGGATTACAAGTCCCTCAGTTGAAAGTGATATTCAATACCTTTCCAAAATGGGCTGGTAAGAGCCGAGCGTCCTCGGCTTCAATGTCCTGCAATGCCCATGTACGCTGTGCAGCGGAAAGGAGGAGACCGTCTCTCTGACAACCCGGTCGTGGCGGCGTGTGCGCTGGAGCCGCTGATGTAGACGGAGAGTGCAGCGGGGACCAAGGAGCACCTGGAAGATTTCACCTTAGCTGAGTGTGGATAGGGGCGGGTCCTGACGCGTTTCGTCACGTTCGTGACTTTCTCAAAGGTAGATACCTGCCTCCTAGGTCATCCAGTATTTAAAGGCTGAGTTGATTAGTGTGGACAGGTGAATGTCATCAGCAATGTTAAAAGCAATAAAAATGCAAGAAACGAAGGCTCTCATGTACTAACACATAACATTGTATATAGTTGGCAGAAATGACTAGAAAAAGATACATTTATAATTGACTTATTGGTATCAGAGAGAGGTGTAGATTTAATATGGTTATACTTTATATTGTAGCAGCTAGGAGCATTGCAGAAGGTGGAGAGGTACGATTACAGTTGTCTACCTTATGTTGAATTCACGCTTGGATGAGATTTATTGAATAGCTGCTTTACGAGCTAATTTTCATATAATTGGTTCGAATACAAAATATTTTTTAAAATCATCAAACTAAGTCCGTATAGTGGATAACACATTGAACTGGTCACATCTGATGTTTTGTCCAATTGGTACGATTACAGTTGTCTACCTTATGTTGAATTCACGCTTGGATGAGATTTATTGAATAGCTGCTTTACGAGCTAATTTTCATACAATTGGTTCGAATACAAAATATTTTTTAAAATCATCAAACTAAGTCCGTATAGTGGATAACACATTGAACTGGTCACATCTGATGTTTTGTCCAATTGATATTCCATGTGGTGAAATCGAATTCGACACCACTTTTAAGTGTTTTAATTATCTCTTGAAGACACACTTAATTTGCTTATCCATATTGTGAACCTTTGATTTCAATAAACCCCTGATGAAGTCTGTAGACGAAACGCGTTGGGTTGAGACAGCGATTTTGTCATTTCTATAAGGATGAATAATCATTATGTCAATCTATGATTGAAATGAATTGTCACCAATACAAACATTTGTAAAAAACATCGTTTATTGTCAATTTAGGATACATTGTGGTACAGCTTATTTTATTGTATCTTATAAAATAAATAAGTTGATTCTTATGACTGTGTCATTGTATAAGTAAAAACGTTAGATATACCAAAGATTCACATTAGCTCCCGGGGAATCTTTTTCTTTTTTATATATATATATATATATATATATATATATATACACATTATTCACCGGTTATTTGATAATTAATTTTTTGATATGTTTTATTAATAAACATTGTTATTTTTTACGTTGGCTCTCTGTACATTATGTTTCGTTCCTGATATTCAGCGCAGCCGTTTGTTCTTTTTCCAGCAAAACAAGACCTTAAGAGTAAGCCACTTAAGGTCCAGACTCAAAAGGTTCAAACGAAGACTCTTGTAAGGCCTCCAGAACCACCGACAAATCCCAAGGAGCCACAGGCAGGACATAGGAAGGTTGAATCCGTAAAACACCCTAAGTAAATGTATGAACATCAAGCAGAGTCGCAATTTTTTTCTGAAACCATATCGACAAGGCAGAAATATGAATCTTGAGGGAGGCCAGACGAAGGCCTAAATCCAGGCCCTGTTGCAGGAAAGCCAAATTCTTGGCAGTACTAAACTTGTATGCTTCCTTCTTGCTTGAACTTCCTTATCACCCTGGGCAGAAGTGACACCGGAGGGAACATGTACGGCAGCCGAAATCTCCATGGAATTGCAAGTACGTCCACTAACGCTGCTTGAGGATCCCTTGTCCTTGCTCCAAAGACCGGAACCTTGTGATTGTGTCGAGACGCCATCAAGTCTACATCTGGTAGGCCCCACTTGTCCACTAGGAGTTGAAAGAATTCTGGATGAAGACTCCACTCTCTGGCGTATACGTCCTGACGACTGAGGAAGTCCGCTTCCCAGTTGAGGACTCCCGGAATGAACACTGCCGATATGGCTGGTAGATGGCGTTCCGCCCAACGAAGGATCTTTGATACTTCCATCATTGCCATGTGACTTCGAGTGCCGCCTTGATGATTTATGTACGCCACCGTGGTGGCATTGTCTGACTGTACTTGAACAGGCCTGTTCTGTACCAGAGGCAGGGCTAGCGTCAACGCATTGAACACTGCCCGCAATTCCAGAATGTTTATCGGGAGGAGAGATTCCTCCCTGGTCCACTGGCCCTGAAGAGAGTGTTGCTCCAACACCGCGGCCCAACCCCGCAGACTGGCATCCGTCGTCAGAAGGACCCAGTTGGGGATCCAGAAGGGACGACCCCTGTTCAGTTGCTGGTCCTGTAGCCACCAGATCAGTGACATGCGGAGCCAAGGAGATCATTTTAGTCCTGATCCAGTGAGGCAGACCGTCCCACTTGGAGAGTATCAACCTCTGCAGGGGGCGGGAATGAAATTGAGCATATTCTACCATGTCGAAAGCAGACACCATGAGGCCTAGTTCTTGCATCGCCGAGTGTATCAACACACATGGGCGAGAGAGGAAGCATCGTATCTTGTCCTGAAGTTTCAGAACCTTCTCCGGAGACAAAAACAACCGCTGGTTGTGGGTGTCCAATAGTGCTCCCAGGTGCACCATGCTTTGAGCAGGGACCAGAGAAGATTTCTTCCAGTTGATGAGCCACCCCTGGGTTTGCAGGAATTGGACCATCAATTCCAGATGACAGATGAGAACCTCTGGGGAGTTCGCCAGGATCAACAAGTCATCCAGATACGGCAGGATCCTGATACCCTGACGGCGGAGTACAGCCGTCATGACCACCATGACCTTGGTGAAAATTCTTGGAGCCATGGTCAGACCAAAAGGGAAGGCCTGAAATTGAAAATGGAGGTTGCCAATAGCAAACCACAGGTATTGCTGATGCTACACTGCAATAGGTATATGCAGGTAAGCATCCTGTATGTCCAGGGATACCATATAGTTCTTGGGCTCCAAAGCCAGAACAATAGAGCGAAGAGTTCCATACGGAATTTGGAAACTTTCACAAATTTGTTCAAAGACTTGAGGTTGAGAATGGGCCGTGAAGATCCATTCGGTTTCGGAACTAGGAACAGTGTTGAATAGTACCCCCTGCCTCTCTGAGTCAGTGGCACCGGCACAAAACTCCCGTGTCCAGAAGGGATTGCACCACCAGATGGAGAGTTTTTGCTTTTACCGGATCCGAAGGGACGTTTGTCAAGCAAAACTGGTGAGGGGGACATTTCTTGAAAGAGATGGCGTATCCGCGAGCGACGACTTCCCTTACCCAGGCATCTGAAGTGGTCTGTAACCAATTTAGAGATGAGCGCCTGAAATTTTTCGGGTTTTGTGTTTTGGTTTTGGGTTCGGTTCCGCGGCCGTGTTTTGGGTTCGAACGCGTTTTGGCAAAACCTCACCGAATTTTTTTTGTCGGATTCGGGTGTGTTTTGGATTCGGGTGTTTTTTTCAAAAAACACTAAAAAACAGCTTAAATCATAGAATTTGGGGGTCATTTTGATCCCAAAGTATTATTAACCTCAAAAACCATAATTTACACTCATTTTCAGTCTATTCTGAATACCTCACACCTCACAATATTATTTTTAGTCCTAAAATTTGCACCGAGGTCGCTGTGTGAGTAAGATAAGCGACCCTAGTGGCCGACACAAACACCGGGCCCATCTAGGAGTGGCACTGCAGTGTCACGCAGGATGTCCCTTCCAAAAAACCCTCCCCAAACAGCACATGACGCAAAGAAAAAAAGAGGCGCAATGAGGTAGCTGTGTGAGTAAGATTAGCGACCCTAGTGGCCGACACAAACACCGGGCCCATCTAGGAGTGGCACTGCAGTGTCACGCAGGATGTCCCTTCCAAAAAACCCTCCCCAAACAGCACATGACGCAAAGAAAAAAAGAGTCTTTTTACTGATATTTGGTGTTTTGGATTTGACATGCTCTGTACTATGACATTGGGCATCGGCCTTGGCAGACGACGTTGCTGGCATTTCATCGTCTCGGCCATGACTAGTGGCAGCAGCTTCAGCACGAGGTGGAAGTGGATCTTGATCTTTCCCTAATTTTGGAACCTCAACATTTTTGTTCTCCATATTTTAATAGGCACAACTAAAAGGCACCTCAGGTAAACAATGGAGATGGATGGATTGGATACTAGTATACAATTATGGACGGGCTGCCGAGTGCCGACACAGAGGTAGCCACAGCCGTGAACTACCGCACTGTACTGTGTCTGCTGCTAATATAGACTGGTTGATAAAGAGATAGTATACTACTAATATTATATATACTGGTGGTCAGGTCACTGGTCACTAGTCACACTGGCAGTGGCACTCCTGCAGCAAAAGTGTGCACTGTTTAATTTTAATATAATATTATGTACTCCTGGCTCCTGCTATAACCTATAACTGGCACTGCAGTAGTGCTCCCCAGTCTCCCCCACAATTATAAGCTGTGTGAGCTGAGCAGTCAGACAGATATATAATATATATAGATGATGCAGCACACTGGCCTGAGCCTGAGCAGTGCACACAGATATGGTATGTGACTGACTGAGTCACTGTGTGTATCGCTTTTTTCAGGCAGAGAACGGATATATTAAATAAACTGCACTGTGTGTCTGGTGGTCACTCACTATATAATATATTATGTACTCCTGGCTCCTGCTATAACCTATAACTGGCACTGCAGTAGTGCTCCCCAGTCTCCCCCACAATTATAAGCTGTGTGAGCTGAGCAGTCAGACAGATATATATAATATTATATATAGATAATAGATGATGCAGCACACTGGCCTGAGCCTGAGCAGTGCACACAGATATGGTATGTGACTGAGTCACTGTGTGCTGTGTATCGCTTTTTTCAGGCAGAGAACGGATTATAAAGTAAACTGCACTGTCCTCACTAGTAAACTCTCTCCACTCAGTCTCTCCACTTCTACAGTAACAGTACTCCTCCTAGTCAGCTCCAGTAAATCTCTCTCAGTCTCTTATAATCTAAATGGAGAGGACGCCAGCCACGTCCTCTCCCTATCAATCTCAATGCACGTGTGAAAATGGCGGCGACGCGCGGCTCCTTATATAGAATCCGAGTCTCGCGATAGAATCCGAGCCTCGCGAGAATCCGACAGCGTCATGATGACGTTCGGGCGCGCTCGGGTTAACCGAGCAAGGCGGGAAGATCCGAGTCGCTCGGACCCGTGAAAAAAAACATGAAGTTCTGGCGGGTTCGGATTCAGAGAAACCGAACCCGCTCATCTCTAGTAACCATACCTGAGCAAACCGTAGAAGTCGGACTCCCACCATGGGATTTCCCAGGGGGAGGCCCGCCCCGTCATGCAGAAGGCTTGTCTGTTTTGGAAGCAGGCTTACTGGCAGCCCAGGCACGTTTAGGTTTGTGCTTAGTGGATGTCACGATCCGGGTATCTGGACGCCATTTCTTACCCATCAGATGCCTCCTAAGGCTGGCTCAGCGCTCCAGGACCGGATCCCATCTGTTATCCTAATGTTCACATTCCTGCATCCTCTCCTGTCTCTCTGAGACGCTGTCACAGTGACGCCTTGTTGCATCTGGCATGGCGTCTCCCGCGGCCTCCGCCGCCGTCCCTGAGCTTCTGCATGCAGGGTGTCAGAGTGGCGATTGCGTCGGCCGCGGCCTCCGCTGTGTCCGCGTGGTTGGATGTGCACTTGTCGGCCTGGCGTCTCCTGTCTCCGGTGGCCGGCGCCGCCATTGCTGTTTTCATTACCACATGGATTACAAACCAAACTTCCCTCCAAGTGTCTGCATGGGCGCAGCCATCTTGGATTCTGTCAGCTGATCATTTCCTCCAATCTGTTGTCAGTATTGTTAATCTGCATAATTGCCTAGCCAATCCCTTCCTTGCTGCAGGTATAAATACACTGTGCCTGAGCAAGGAAGGCGTCAGTGCTTTGGTTGTCAAACCTAGTTCCTGTTTGTCTCTCTCCTGTGATTGTCTTCCAGGTTCCAGCTCCTGTCTCAAGACTTCCACCATAGAGACCCGCACCAGCATTCCACCTGCGGTGTAGCCTGACTCTCCAATCCATTGTGGATTCATCTGTTTCCAGCTACAACATTACCTGCTTCCAGCTCAGCTTCCAGCAGAGTACAGCTTCCCTTAAAGGGCCGGTGTCCTTTCTACACTTTACCACTCTCCACCGGTATTATTATTTCTCCGCTCTCAAGCTCTACATTTCAGTTCATATTTCATCGCTCCCAAGTTCATTTATTATTTAACTGGTTCCAGCCAGTATCCACTCCGTGCTAACAACAGTCTGGTTCCAGCCAGTATCCACAGCAGCTGTTTTACCTTCAGCAACCCAGCTTTTCCTGGAACACCAGCTGGCACAATCCTGGGTTATCTCCATTGCTACAGTCGGGCCTGGTAAGGACTTTCCATCTAGAAGATCATAAGAACTATCTCACACTACCAGTGCCCTGTGGCTCCTGCCATCCTGTAGTACCCAGGAACTGTATTTATTATTTGCTGACTTTTACGTTTTCTTTTACTGCTGCTGTGTTGCGGAGTTGTCATAATAAACATCATTGACTTTTATCCAAGTTGTCGTGGTCACGCCTTCGGGCAGTTATTATTCATGTTACTTACATGTCCAGGGGTCTGATACAACCTCCCAGGTTACGGTACATCTCAGCCCCTACAACTGAGGCTGCCTCCCGTCAGCTCAGGCCCTCAGTTGTGACAGTAAGCACTGACCTAATGAATCCAGCCGGAGACCAGGATCAAGCGGCCAGGCCGATGCAAGAACTGGCAGCCCGACTAGAACATCAGGAGGCTGCACAGGGCCACATCATCCGCTGTCTCCAGGATCTCTCTACTCGGCTGGATGGGATTCAGACAACTCTCCGTGGATTAGGCGCATCTGGTGCGTCAACCACAGTGACTCCAGCTATAACCCCACCCACCTTACCCATTTCTGCTCCACGTCTTCATCTTCCAACGCCAGCAAAATTTGACGGATCTCCAAGATTCTGCAGGGGATTTCTCAACCAGTGTGAGATTCAGTTTGAGCTACAACCTGGCAATTTTCCCAGTGACCGTACAAAAATTGCCTACATCATCTCTCTTCTCAGTGGCTCCGCCCTTGACTGGGCATCACCGTTATGGGAGAGGTCCGACACCCTGCTATCTTCTTACACTGCATTCGTGTCAACATTCAGGCGCATCTTCGAGGAGCCAGGCCGGGTAACCTCAGCTTCATCCGAGATTCTCCGTTTACGCCAGGGGTCACGTACTGTAGGACAATATCTGATACAGTTCCAGATCCTGGCATCCGAACTGGCATGGAACGACGAGGCCCTGTATGCTGCATTCTGGCATGGCTTATCTGAGCTTATTAAAGATGAGTTAGCTACCAGAGACTTACCTTCTAAGTTAGATGAGCTAATCTCACTCTGCACGAAAGTTGATTTACGTTTCAGAGAGAGAGCAACTGAGCGTGGAAGATCATCTGCTCCAAAATCTTCTGCTCCTCCTCCTCGTCAACTGTCACCATCTAAAGATGAGCCCATGCAAATTGGCCGTTCCCGTTTAACTCCTGCTGAGCGCCGAAGACGTCTCTCTGAGTCTCTTTGTCTTTACTGTGCAGCTCCGTCTCACACCATCAATGCCTGTCCCGAACGTCCGGGAAAACTCCAAACCCTAGCTCGCCCAGGAGAGGGCCGGCTAGGAGTAATGATCTCCTCTCCATCTCCTCATGATTGTAATCTCCCAGTCTCGCTTCAAGTTGCTCAACGTTATCGGAACGTCATTGCTCTCCTTGATTCCGGAGCAGCTGGGAACTTTATTACTGAAGCCTATGTTAAACGGTGGTCCCTACCCACCGAGAGACTTCCTTCCTCCTTTTCCTTAACTGCCGTGGATGGCAGTAAAATTTTTGATACTGTTATTGCTCTAAGGACTCTACCAGTTCGTCTGAGAGTGGGAGTTCTTCATTCCGAACTTATTTCACTTTTAGTGATTCCAAGAGCCACACATCCTGTGGTCCTGGGCCTTCCATGGCTCCGTCTTCACAATCCTACAATTGATTGGACGACTACGCAAATCCTGGCATGGGGTTCCTCCTGTGCAGAGACATGTTTGTTTAAAGTATTGCCTGTCTGTTCTTCCTCCCCCAGGTCGTCTGATGTTCCACCTCCTCCATATCAAGATTTCACGGATGTGTTCAGTAAAGCTTCTGCTGATATCCTTCCTCCTCATAGAGAATGGGACTGCCCGATTGATCTCGTTCCAGGGAAGGTTCCACCTCGAGGCCGAACTTATCCGTTGTCTCTGCCTGAGACGCATTCTATGGAGGAATACATTAAAGAGAACCTAGCAAAGGGGTTCATTCGACCTTCTTCTTCCCCAGCCGGCGCAGGCTTCTTTTTTGTAAAAAAGAAAGATGGTGGTCTGCGGCCGTGCATCGACTACAGAGGTTTGAACGACATTACCATTAAGAACCGTTATCCTTTACCCCTGATTACTGAGCTCTTTGACAGAGTTAGCGGAGCTACCATCTTTACAAAGCTGGACTTGAGAGGTGCATACAATCTCATCCGGATCCGTGAGGGTGACGAGTGGAAGACCGCCTTTAACACCCGTGACGGACATTATGAGTACCTCGTCATGCCCTTCGGATTGAGCAATGCTCCAGCTGTCTTCCAGCATTTTGTCAATGAGATTTTCAGAGACATTCTATACCGTCATGTCGTGGTCTATCTAGACGATATCCTCATTTTTGCCAACGATTTAGAGGAACATCGTTTTTGGGTTAAAGAGGTTCTGTCCCGTCTCCGTGTCAATCATCTCTATTGCAAATTAGAAAAATGCGTCTTTGAAGTCAAGTCCATTCCGTTTCTAGGGTACATTGTGTCTGGTTCCGGACTAGAGATGGATCCTGAGAAACTACAAGCAATTCAGAATTGGCCGGTACCCTTAACCCTCAAAGGGGTCCAGAGGTTCTTAGGGTTCGCCAATTATTACCGAAAGTTTATACGAGACTTTTCCACCATTGTGGCGCCTATTACTGCTTTCACCAAGAAGGGTGCTAACCCGTCCAAGTGGTCTGAAGAAGCCATGCAAGCTTTTCATCTTTTAAAACAGAGGTTCATCTCTGCGCCTGTCCTGAAACAGCCTGACATCGACTCTCCTTTCATCCTAGAGGTGGATGCCTCCTCCGTTGGAGTAGGAGCGGTGTTATCTCAGAGGGCTAAAGATGGCCATTTACATCCTTGCAGCTTCTTCTCCCGGAAGTTCTCCCCAGCTGAGCGCAACTATGCCATTGGCGACCAGGAGTTGCTAGCCATCAAGCTCGCTCTAGAAGAGTGGAGGTATCTGTTGGAGGGAGCTTCTCATTTAATCACCATACTTACAGACCACAAGAACCTTTTATACCTGAAGGGCGCACAATGTCTCAACCCTCGTCAGGCCAGATGGGCACTTTTCTTTTCCAGGTTCGACTTTAAACTCCAGTTCTGTCCGGGCTCTCAGAATCGCAAGGCCGATGCCCTTTCCCGCTCATGGGAGCAAGAAAATGAGTCAGAGTCTTCAGACAAGCATCCTATTATAAATCCGTTGGCATTCTCCACGGTAGGGATGGACTCTACGCCCCCATCAGGGAAAAGTTTTGTGAAGCCGATGCTAAGGAAGAAGCTCATGCATTGGGCCCATGCTTCCCGTTTTGCCGGACATACTGGTATCCAAAAAACCCTGGAGTTTATCTCTAGGTCCTATTGGTGGCCAACTTGAAAAAGGACGTCTTGGAGTTTATTGCATCTTGCCCAAAGTGTGCCCAACATAAAGTATCCCGCCAGTCGCCTGCGGGGCAACTGGTTCCACTATCCGTTCCCCGTCGACCATGGACCCACTTGTCGATGGATTTCATTACAGACTTACCCATGTGCAACAAGTTCAATACCATCTGGGTGGTAGTTGACCGGTTCACCAAAATGGCACACTTCATTCCTCTCACCGGTCTTCCGTCAGCTTCCAAGTTGGCTCAAGTATTCATACAAGAGATCTTCCGACTCCACGGTCTTCCTGAAGAAATTATCTCAGATCGAGGAGTTCAATTCACAGCCAAATTCTGGCGAAGTTTATGTCAAGTCCTCCAAGTCAAGCTAAAGTTTTCCACGGCTTACCATCCTCAGACCAATGGTCAAACCGAGAGGGTGAATCAGGACTTGGAGGCCTTCCTCCGCATCTATGTGTCCTCCTCTCAAGATGACTGGGTTCAATTACTTCCCTGGGCCGAGTTCTGTCATAACAACCAGTATCATTCTTCATCTGCTTCAACACCATTCTTCACTAACTTTGGATTCCACCCTAAAGTTCCTGAGTTCCAACCGCTTCCAGCAACTTCTGTTCCCGCAGTGGATATCACCTTGCATCAGTTTGCCAATATCTGGAAGAGCGTACGATCAGCTCTGCTCAAGGCATCGTTCAGGTACAAGAAGTTTGCGGATAAGAAGCGTCGAGCAGTTCCTGCTCTCAAGGTGGGTGATCGGGTATGGTTATCCACGAAGAATTTGAGGTTAAGAGTTCCCAGTATGAAGTTTGCACCTCGCTATATCGGTCCTTTCAAGATTGAACAAGTCATCAATCCTGTTGCTTACAGACTCCAGTTGCCCCCCTTCTTAAAAATACCCAGGACATTCCATGTTTCCCTGTTGAAACCGCTGATCTTGAATCGGTTTCATTCCTCACTTCCTCCAACTCCGAAAGTCCAAACTCAACGAGGCGTTGAGTATGAAGTGGCCAAGATCCTGGACTCACGTCACCGTTACGGTCAACTACAATATCTTATTGACTGGAAGGGTTATGGTCCTGAGGAACAGTCAAGGACCAATGCTTCTGATGTCCATGCTCCTGCCTTGGTCCGGAGATTCCATTCCAAGTTTCCTCAAAAGCCAAAGAAGTGTCCTGGGGCCACTCCTAAAGGGGGGGGTGCTGTCACGATCCGGGTATCTGGACGCCATTTCTTACCCATCAGATGCCTCCTAAGGCTGGCTCAGCGCTCCAGGACCGGATCCCATCTGTTATCCTAATGTTCACATTCCTGCATCCTCTCCTGTCTCTCTGAGACGCTGTCACAGTGACGCCTTGTTGCATCTGGCATGGCGTCTCCCGCGGCCTCCGCCGCCGTCCCTGAGCTTCTGCATGCAGGGTGTCAGAGTGGCGATTGCGTCGGCCGCGGCCTCCGCTGTGTCCGCGTGGTTGGATGTGCACTTGTCGGCCTGGCGTCTCCTGTCTCCGGTGGCCGGCGCCGCCATTGCTGTTTTCATTACCACATGGATTACAAACCAAACTTCCCTCCAAGTGTCTGCATGGGCGCAGCCATCTTGGATTCTGTCAGCTGATCATTTCCTCCAATCTGTTGTCAGTATTGTTAATCTGCATAATTGCCTAGCCAATCCCTTCCTTGCTGCAGGTATAAATACACTGTGCCTGAGCAAGGAAGGCGTCAGTGCTTTGGTTGTCAAACCTAGTTCCTGTTTGTCTCTCTCCTGTGATTGTCTTCCAGGTTCCAGCTCCTGTCTCAAGACTTCCACCATAGAGACCCGCACCAGCATTCCACCTGCGGTGTAGCCTGACTCTCCAATCCATTGTGGATTCATCTGTTTCCAGCTACAACATTACCTGCTTCCAGCTCAGCTTCCAGCAGAGTACAGCTTCCCTTAAAGGGCCGGTGTCCTTTCTACACTTTACCACTCTCCACCGGTATTATTATTTCTCCGCTCTCAAGCTCTACATTTCAGTTCATATTTCATCGCTCCCAAGTTCATTTATTATTTAACTGGTTCCAGCCAGTATCCACTCCGTGCTAACAACAGTCTGGTTCCAGCCAGTATCCACAGCAGCTGTTTTACCTTCAGCAACCCAGCTTTTCCTGGAACACCAGCTGGCACAATCCTGGGTTATCTCCATTGCTACAGTCGGGCCTGGTAAGGACTTTCCATCTAGAAGATCATAAGAACTATCTCACACTACCAGTGCCCTGTGGCTCCTGCCATCCTGTAGTACCCAGGAACTGTATTTATTATTTGCTGACTTTTACGTTTTCTTTTACTGCTGCTGTGTTGCGGAGTTGTCATAATAAACATCATTGACTTTTATCCAAGTTGTCGTGGTCACGCCTTCGGGCAGTTATTATTCATGTTACTTACATGTCCAGGGGTCTGATACAACCTCCCAGGTTCCGGTACATCTCAGCCCCTACAACTGAGGCTGCCTCCCGTCAGCTCAGGCCCTCAGTTGTGACAGTGGATTTAGAAGCGCGAGCCTGTTTCAGGTACGCCTGACCCTTTGCTTTACCCAGAGGTTGAAAGGAACGAAAGGAAGTACTCTTAGACTTCGGGGCCGAAGGGGTAGTACTAGGTAGAAATGCAGTCTTAGCAGATGCTAAGTCAGCTACAATCTTATTGAGGTCTTCCCCAAAAAGTATGTTTCCCTTTAAAGGGATCACCTCCAAGGTCTTTTAGAGTCCAGATCTACAGACCAGGACCGCAACCAGAGGATCCGGCGAGCCAGAATAGACGTGGTAGACGCTTGGCTGCCAGGATACCTGCATCAGATGCCGCCTCCTGAATATAATGAGAGGCTGTAATAATGTATGAAAGACACTGTCTAGCATTATCAGGAAAATGAGACGGTAGTTCCGCTTCAACTTCCTGAACCCAGGCCTCAGTAGCTTTAGCAGCCCAAGAGGCCGCAATAGTAGGCCTGTGCACAGCTCCAGCAAGAGCGTAAATAGACTTCAAGCAACCCTCCACACGATTCAGAGAGGTGACGGTAGTGACAGGCAGAGCAGGTGACACCATCAGACGTGCAACTTGTGAGTCTACCGGCGGTGGTATTTCCCAATTTTTACTTAACTCTGCAGCGAGAGGATAACGAGCTAGCATCTTCTTAGACAGGAAGAAGTACTTTCCTGGATACTCCCAGGAATCTTGACGTATATCAACTAAGTGGTCAGAGTGAGGCAAAACTAATTTATTAACCTTCTGACGCTTGAACTTATCTGGTTTCTTAGAGGTAGCTGGAGGTTAGTCATCATCTATTTGAAGAATCAGCCGGATAGCCTCCAAGAGGTCAGGAACATACACTTGTGTCAGATTCCCCATCAGAAGCATCTGCATCAGTCTCTGATGGGTCAGTATATGCGCCATCTTCATCAGATGAAGTATCTGAAACAAGTGTGGATTGTGAGGAAGCAATGGCCCGCTTAGATGAGCCCTTGGTCTTAGGCGGGCGAGGGTTAGGATTTTGCTTAGCCAAAGACTGATTTAATTGCTGTAACTGAGAAGACAGAGTATCTGCCCATGGCGGATTAACTGCAGGGGCAATATGTGGCTGTAATGGCACAGGAGGTCCTATAGGGGGCGCAAGTCTAGTTACCAGTATAGTCTGTAAATTAGAAAATGTAGCCCACGGCGGGTCATGAGTTGCCTCCGTTGCTGCAGACTGACCAAGGGGTATAAAACCCCCCAGTACCTGAACCCTCAGCTGCAATATTCTCCTCAGAGACATTCATGGCAGTAGTACTGCATGGTGCAGGATCAGCCATAAACTTATCACCCTGTGTAGCTGACATTATATGAAAGCGTAACCGTAGGGCAAAGTAGTACAATATAAGCAAAGTACCTGGCAAAAATCCCCCTGAATAGTGTGACTGCAAGCAGAGCACACACGGAGGATTTAAGAGGTATACGGTGACTGTAATACACAGAAAAAATAGGATTTTAATTACCTACCGGTAAATCCTTTTCTCGTAGTCCGTAGAGGATGCTGAGGTCCATATTAGTACCATGGGGTATAGACGGGTCCACTAGGAGCCATGGGCACTTTAAGACTTTGAATGTGTGTGGGCTGGCTCCTCCCTCTATGCCCCTCCTACCAGACTCAGTCTAGAAACTGTGCCCGAGGAGACGGACTACTTCGAGAGAAGGATTTTACAGATAGTGGCGAGATTCACACCAGCTCACACATACAAGGCAAACCAAGCTAACCAGCTTGAAAATACAGCAATGGCTGAACAATATTACTTAACCAAGTAACAAAAAATAGTACTTAACCAAGAACAAAGCAGTACTGAACTAAGTAACCATTGCAGGATCACGAAGCGCTGGGCGGGCGCCCAGCATCCTCTACGGACTATGAGAAAAGGATTTACCGGTAGGTAATTAAAATCCTATTTTCTCTTACGTTCTAGAGAATGCTGTCCATATTAGTACCATGGGGATGTACCAAAGCTCCCAGAAAGTGAGGGAGAGCGCGGAGGCTCCTGCAAAACTGATTGACCAAACTTTAGGTCCTCAGAGGCCAAAGTATCGAACCTGTAGAACTTAGCAAACGTGTTCGATCCAGACCAAGAATATGCATGCTGGATAATGACCCTGATCCAGCGAGAGATCGTCTGCTTAGAAGCAGGACACCCAATTTTCTTGGGATCATACAGGACAAACAAAGTCCGATATCCTGTGACGAGCAGTCCTCTTCACATAGATTTTCAGAGCCCTTACAACATCCAATGACTTTGATGGAATTGAGGAGTCAGTAGCAACTGGCACCACAATAGGTTGGTTGATATGAAATGCCGACACAACCTTTGGAAGGAACTGCTGACGTGTCCGGAGCTCAGCTCTATCTTCAGGGAAGATCAAGTAGGGGCTTTTACAAGACAAAGCCCCCAACTCCGACACACGTCTAGCAGAAGCTAAGGCCAACAAAGTGACAGCCTTCCACGTGAGAAACTGGACCTCAACCTCCTGTAGAGGCTCGAACCAATCCGATTGGGGGAACTGTAACACCACGTTAAGATCCCAGGGTGACGTAGGTGGCACAAAGGGAGGCTGGATGTGCAGAACCCCTTTTAAGAAAGTCTGAACCTCAGGGAGTGAAGCCAGTTGTTTCTGGAAGAAAATGGATAAGGCCGAAATCTGGACCTTTACAGATCCCAAACGCAGGCCTATATCCACACCTGCTTGCAGGAAGAGGAGAAACCAACCCAGTTGAAACTCCACCGTAGGAAACTTCTTCGATTCACACCAAGAGACATACTTTTTCCAAATGCGATGGTAATGCTTAGATGTTACTGTTTTCCTAGCCTGAATCAGGGTAGGAATAACCTTGTTCGGAAAGCCCTTCCGAGCTAATATCTGGCGTTCAACCTCCATGCCGTCAAACGTAGCCATGTTAAGTCTTGATAAGCGAACGGCCCCTGTTGCAGAAGGTCCTCCCAGAGAGGAAGAGGCCTCGGATCTTCCAGCAGTAGATCCAGAAGATCCGCATACCAAGCCCTTCTTGGCCAGTCCGGAGCAATGAGGATTGCCTGAATTCCTGTTCTCTTTATGAGCTTTAGAATCCTTGGAATAAGCGGAAGTGGAGTAAACACGTACACTGACTGTAACAACCACGGAGTTACCAGGGCGTCCACCGCCACTGCTTGTGGGTCTTGTGACCTGGAACAGTACCTCCGAAGCTTCTTTTTGAGACGGGAGGCCATCATGTCTATTTGAGGTATACCCCAAAGATGTTACCTCCGTGATGGAGGCTCCACTCTCCCGGATGGAGATATTGTCTGCTGAGGAAGTCTGCTTCCCAGTTGTCCACTCCCGGAATGAAGATTGCTGACAGCGCCAACGTGTGCCTTTCTGCCCAGAGGAGGATTCTTTTTACCTCTGACTTTGCAGCTCTGCTCTTCATTCCGTCCTGTCGGTTTATGTAGGCCACCATCGTTACATGTCCGACTGCACCTGAATGGCCCGATCTTGTAGAAGATGTGCCACTTGGAGAAGACCGTTGTACACGGCCCTTAGTTCCAGAATATTGATTGGAAGAATGGATTCCAGACTTGACCACCTTCCTTGGAAGATTTCCTCTTGGCTGACTGCGCCCCAACCTCTGAGACTTGCATCCATGGTTAGAAGGATCCAGTCCTGAATCCTGAACCTGCGGCCCTCTAGAAGGTGAGGCAAGTGTAGCCACCACAGGAGGCAAATCCTGGCTTGTGGTGACAGACGTATCCTCTGGTGCATGTGCAGATGAGATCCCGACCACTTGTCCATGAGATCCAGTTGGAAAGAACGTGTACGAAATCTTCCGTACTGAAGAGCCTCGTAAGAGGCAACCATCTTCCCCAGAAGGCGAATGCACTGATGAACCGATACCCGGGTAGGCTTCAAGTCATCCCAGACCATACTTTGGATCACCAACGCTTTTTCCACCAGTAGAAATACCCTCTGCACTTCCTTGTCGAGGATCATTCCCAGGAAAGACAATCTCCTTGTCGGCTCCAAATGTGATTTTGGAAGATTCAGGATACATCCATGTTCCCTGAGCAGTCGAGTTGTGAGAGCAATGGACTGCAACAACCTCTCCCTGGAAGATGCCTTTATCAGTAGATCGTCCAGGTAAGGAATTATGGGGGTAATTCCAAGTTGATCGCAGCAGGAAATTTTTTAGCAGTTGGGCAAAACCATGTGCACTGTAGGGGAGGGCAGATATAACATTTGCAGAGAGAGTTAGATTTGGGTGGGTTATTTTGTTTCTGTGCAGGGTAAATACTGGCTGCTTTATTTTTACACCGCAAGTTAGATTGCAGATTGAACTCACCACACCCAAATCTCTCTCTCTCTGCACATGTTATATCTGCCCCCCTGCAGTGCACATGGTTTTGCCCAACTGCTAAAAAATTTCCTGCTGCGATCAACTTGGAATTACCCCCTATATTCACCCCCTGCCTGCGGAGGAGAATCATCATCTCTGCCATTACCTTGGTAAACACCCTTGGTGCTGTGGAGAGGCCGAACGGCAGTACCTGGAATTAATAGTGACAGTCCAACAGCACAAATCTGAGATAAGCCTGGTGTGGCAGCCAAATCGGGATGTGGAGGTACGCATCCTTGATGTCCAAGGACACCAGAAACTCTCCATCCCCCAGTCCTGAGATCACCGCTCTCAGAGACTCCATTTGAACTTGAACTCCCTTAGATAAGGGTTTAGCGACTTCAGGTTAAAAATTGGCCTGACCGAACCATCCAGTTTCGGTACCACAAACAGGTTTGAATAGTAACCCTGGTTTACCAGATGAGGTGGAACTGGAGCAATTACATCTGACCTTTCCAATTTGTGAATGGCGTCCTGAAGGATAGCCCTGTCTGTCAGCAACGCTGGCAGGCCGGATTTGAAGAACCTGTGGGGTGGGAGCTCCTGAAACTCCAGTCTGTACCCCTGGGACACAATATCCAGTACCCAGGGATCCAGACCGGACGACACCCAGACGTGACTGAAACTGCTGAGCCTCGCTCCCACCTGCCCGTTCTCCAGGCAGGGAGGTCCACCGTCATACTGAGGATTTTAAGGACACAGTGGCAGGTTTCTGGTCTTGGGAACCTGCAGATGCTGTTTTTTTTTTTATTTTGCTCGCCCACCTCTGAAGAAAGTGGTAGGAGGCTTGGACTTTTTAGCTTTGGCAGACCGAAAGGACTGCACAGAGGACGTAGAAAAAGGTTTATTCGTTGTCTGAGAGGCTGAGGGAAGAAAGGTTGACTTACCAACGGTTGCATCCAATGCTTCCCCAAATAGAGACTGACCTGTGAATGGTAGGTTCTCTACACTCCTCCTGGATTCCACGTCTGCAGACCATTGGCATAGCCAGAGTCCCCTGCGTGCTGAGACAGCCATGGACGATGTCCTCGCAGTCAGATTACCCAGGTCTTTCATGGCCTCCACCATGAAACCCGCAGAATCCTGTATGTTACGCAAAAACAAATCAATGTCACTTCTATCCATAGAATCTAAGTCCTCTAGTAACGTGCCTGACTACTTTACTATGGCTTTAGAAATCCATGCATAGGCAATAGTGGGCCTTAACGCCACTCCTGAAGCAGTGTATATGGATTTGAGTGTAGTTTCAATTTTGCGGTCAGCCGGTTCTTTCAAAGCGGTAGACCCAGGGACATGTAAAACCACCTTTTTAGACAGTCTAGATACAGAGGCGTCTACTATAGGTGGGTTTTCCCACTTTTTCCTATCATCCTCAGGGAAAGGAAAGGCCACAAGAACCCTCTTTGGGATCTGGAATTTTTTCTCTGGATTTTTCCAGGATTTTTCAAATACGGCAGTTAATTCCTTAGATGCCGGGAAGGTCAGGGAGACTTTCTTATTGTCTGTAAAGTAAGCCTCCTCTACCTGTTCCAGTGGTTTGTCAGTAATGTTTAACACATCCCTAATGGCCTCAATCATGAGTTGCACCTCTCTTGCCAGGGAAGCCTCCCCCCCCCCCCCCGCATATCCGCATCACCCTCTGCCGTGTCAGAGTCGGTGTCCATGTCAACCTGTATAATCTGAGCAAGCGCACGTTTCTTGGATACACCAGGGGATTTTGAGGTAGTGGGGACAGAATCAGACAAAACCTCCACAGATTGTTTTAAAATCTGTGATTCAGTTTCATAATGAGCAATCCTATTGGAAATCTGGGATATCATGCCCTTAATAGAAGCTACCCACTGGGGCTCGGATTCCGAAGGCTGAGACAAAATATTACATTCCTGAGTAGATGAACTGGATTCCTCTGGAGAAGATACATATTCTGCCGCACAAGAAACAGAGTCCCTGGACATGGTTAGGTGAGAATTTCCATACACACACACACAGGAAATTGTCAGACAGTTTCCCCCAAGTACCTTCAGAGAAACACAGAGATTGGAGCCAGCACATCAGTGCCCCAGTATGGAGTGACAGAGTAAATGCCTGGTGCTGACTGTGTCCCCTTAATAGATTACACAGTAAAATACAGTCTCTCCCCACCATCTACAACCCCCTGGTACCGCACAGGATAGCTGGAGTCGTGTGGAGAGTCAGCGCACCCTGTCAGCATCTCTCAGTGATGAACTGCAGGAAGAAAATGGCGCTGGTGAGCAGCTGGGTCTGCTCTGAGAAGCTCTGCCCCCAAACATGGCACGTCTTCCCGAACTTTACTGGATTATAATGGCCTGAGGTATTATAAACTAGCAGCAGAACTAACGCACCTGATAGTAGAAATGACCAGTTTTGAGGCTATTTGCACTGGCCCAGGGCGCCCCACCTGATGTACCGCTGAGCCTTATGGAGCGCAGTGTCAATACTGCGCTCCCACCCTGTTGCAGTCGTTCGCACCGGCTCCCCGGTGTCACACTCACCACCGCGATCTTCTGTCTCTGTTAGGGGGTGGCAGCAAGCTGCGGGAGTGAGCGGTCGCCTCGGGGGCTAACGATCATCACCCTCAGGAGCTTAATGTCCTGTCAGCGGAGATAGTGGCCATTAACGTCTGAAGGCTTAATACTACTCTTCCCCCCCCCCCCCCCCCCCCTAAGTAGGGAGGCTGTGCCTAACATCTTAAAAAAACAGGAGTTCCCTGAGCCTGGACCGACTCCACCGGGCACATTTTCTAAACTGAGTCTGGTAGGAGGGGCATAGAGGGAGGAGCCAGCCCACACTATCAAAGTCTTAAAGTGCCCATGGCTCCTGGTGGACCCGTCTATACCCCATGGTACTAATATGGACCCCAGCATCCTCTAGGATGTAAGAGAAATACCAAACGAGTATATCCTGTGAAACACTATATTATATAAGAACCCTGATGCACTTAGCCCCCTTCATGGTACAGAAAATAGGGATAGCAGTATATGTGAGATACAGGGAATGGAAATCACACAGCAGTTACTGGCACACACACACAGTCACATGTACAATGCAGAAAATAAGAATTTACTTACCGATAATTCAATTTCTCGTAGTCCGTAGTGGATGCTGGGGACTCCGTCAGGACCATGGGGAATAGCGGCTCCGCAGGAGACAGGGCACAAAAATAAAGCTTTAGGATTAGGTGGTGTGTACTGGCTCCTCCCCCTATGACCCTCCTCCAAGCCTCAGTTAGGATACTGTGCCCGGACGAGCGTACACAATAAGGAAGGATATTGAATCCCGGGTAAGACTCATACCAGCCACACCAATCACACCGTATAACTTGTGATCTGAACCCAGTTAACAGTATGACAAACGTAGGAGCCTCTGCACAGACGGCTCACAACAATAACAACCCAAATTTGTTTGTAACAATAACTATGTACCAGTATTGCAGACAATCCGCACTTGGGATGGGCGCCCAGCATCCACTACGGACTACGAGAAATAGAATTATCGGTAAGTAAATTCTTATTTTCTCTAACGTCCTAAGTGGATGCTGGGGACTCCGTCAGGACCATGGGGATTATACCAAAGCTCCCAAACGGGCGGGAGAGTGCGGATGACTCTGCAGCACCGAATGAGAGAACTCAAGGTCCTCCTCAGCCAGGGTATCAAATTTGTAGAATTTTGCAAACGTGTTTGCCCCTGACCAAGTAGCAGCTCGGCAGAGTTGTAATGCCGAGACCCCCCGGGCAGCCGCCCAGGATGAGCCCACTTTCCTTGTGGAATGGGCCTTGACAGATTTAGGTTGTGGCAAGCCTGCCACAGAATGTGCAAGTTGAATTGTGCTATAAATCCAACGAGCAATCGTCTGCTTAGAAGCAGGAGCACCCATCTTGTTGGGTGCATACAATATAAACAGTGAGTCAGACTTTCTGACTCCCGCCGTTCTTGAAATATATATTTTCAATGCCCGGACCACGTCCAACAACTTGGAATCCTCCAAATCGTTAGTAGCCGCAGGCACCACAATAGGCTGGTTCAGGTGAAACGCTGACACCACCTTAGGCAGAAAATGAGGACGCGTCCGCAGTTCTGCCCTGTCCGTATGGAAAATCAGATATGGGCTCTTATATGATAAAGCCGCCAATTCTGATACTCTCCTGGCTGAAGCCAGGGCCAGTAGCATGGTTACTTTCCATGTAAGATACTTCAACTCCACCGATTTGAGCGGCTCAAACCAATGGGATTTGAGAAAATCCAAGACTACATTAAGATCCCACGGTGCCACTGGGGGCACAACCGGGGGCTGTATATGTAGTACTCCTTTTACAAAAGTCTGGACTTCAGGAACTGAAGCCAATTCTTTCTGGAAGAAAATCGACAGGGCCGAAATTTGAACCTTAATGGACCCCAATTTGAGGCCCATAGACAATCCTGTTTGCAGGAAATGTAGGAATCGACCCAGTTGAAATTCCTCCGTGGGGGCCTTCCTGGCCTCACACCACGCAACATATTTCCTCCAAATGCGGTGATAATGTTGTGCAGTCACCTCCTTCCTGGCTTTTACCAGTGTAGGAATGACCTCTTCCGGAATGCCTTTTTCCCTTAGAATTCGGCGTTCAACCGCCATGCCGTCAAACGCAGCCGCGGTAAGTCTTGGAATAGACACGGTCCCTGCTGAAGCAGGTCCCGTCTTAGAGGTAGAGGCCACGGATCCTCCGTGAGCATCTCTTGAAGTTCCGGGTACCAAGTTCTTCTTGGCCAATCCGGAGCCACTAGTATCGTTCTTACTCCCTTTTGCCGTATAATTCTCAGTACTTTTGGTATGAGAGGCAGAGGAGGGAACACATACACTGACTGGAACACCCACGGTGTTACCAGAGCGTCCACAGCTATTGCCTGAGGGTCTCTTGACCTGGCGCAATACCTGTCCAGTTTTTTGTTGAGGCGGGACGCCATCATATCCACCATTGGTTTTTCCCAACGGTTCACAATCATGTGGAAGACTTCTGGATGAAGTCCCCACTCTCCCGGGTGTAGATCGTGTCTGCTGAGGAAGTCTGCTTCCCAGTTGTCCACTCCCGGAATGAATACTGCTGACAGTGCTATCACATGATCTTCCGCCCAGCGAAGAATCCTTGCAGCTTCTGCCATTGCTGTCCTGCTTCTTGTGCCGCCCTGTCTGTTTACGTGGGCGACTGCCGTGATGTTGTCCGACTGGATCAACACCGGCTGACCCTGAAGCAGGGGTTTTGCCAGACTTAGAGCATTGTAAATCGCTCTTAGCTCCAGTATATTTATGTGAAGAGACATCTCCAGGCTTGACCATACTCCCTGGAAGTTTCTTCCCTGTGTGACCGCTCCCCAGCCTCTCAGACTGGCATCCGTGGTCACCAGGACCCAGTCCTGTATGCCGAATCTGCGGCCCTCTAACAGATGAGCACTCTGCAACCACCACAGAAGAGACACCCTTGTCCGTGGCGATAAGGTTATCCGCTGATGCATCTGCAGATGTGATCCGGACCATTTGTCCAGCAGATCCCACTGAAAAGTTCGTGCGTGGAATCTGCCGAATGGAATCGCTTCGTAAGAAGCCACCATCTTTCCCAGGACTCTTGTGCATTGATGCACAGACACTTTCCCTGGTTTTAGGAGGTTCCTGACAAGTTCGGATAACTCCCTGGCTTTCTCCTCCGGAAGAAACACCTTTTTCTGAACCGTGTCCAGAATCATTCCCAGGAACAGCAGACGTGTCGTCGGGGTCAACTGAGATTTTGGAAAATTCAGAATCCACCCGTGTTGTTGCAGCACTAGTCGGGTTAGTGCTACTCCGTCCTCCAGCTGTTCTCTGGACCTTGCCCTTATCAGGAGATCGTCCAAGTAAGGGATAATTAATACGCCTCTTCTTCGCAGAAGAATCATCATTTCGGCCATTACCTTGGTAAAGACCCGAGGTGCCGTGGACAATCCAAACGGCAGCGTCTGAAACTGATAATGACAGTTTTGCACCACGAACCTGAGGTACCCTTGATGTGAAGGGCAAATTGGGACATGCAGGTAAGCATCCTTTATGTCCAGGGACACCATAAAGTCCCCTTCTTCCAGATTCGCTATCACTGCTCTGAGTGACTCCATCTTGAACTTGAATTTTTGTATGTACAGGTTCAAAGATTTCAGATTTAGAATAGGTCTTACCGAGCCGTCCGGCTTCGGTACCACAAATAGCGTGGAGTAATACCCCTTTCCCTGTTGTAGGAGGGGTACCTTGACTATCACCTGCTGAGAAAACAGCTTGTGAATGGCTTCCAATACCGTCGCCCTGTCTGAGGGAGACGTTGGCAAAGCAGACTTTAGGAACCTGCGAGGGGGAGACTTCTCGAATTCCAACCTGTAACCCTGAGATACTACCTGCAGGATCCAGGGGTCCACCTGTGAGCAAGCCCACTGTGCGCTAAAATTCTTGAGTCGACCCCCCACCGCTCCTGAGTCCGCTTGTAAGGCCCCAGCGTCATGCTGAGGGCTTTGCAGAACCCTGAGAGGGCTTCTGTTCCTGGGCAGGGGCTGCTTGCTGCCCTCTCTTACCCCTTCCTCTGCCCCGAGGCAGATATGACTGTCCTTTTGTCCGCTTGTTCTTATAGGACCGAAAGGACTGCGGCTGAAAAGACGGTGTCTTTTTCTGTTGGGAGGGGGTCCAAGGTAAAAAGGTGGATTTTCCGGCAGTTGCCGTGGCCACCAGATCCGATAGACCGACGCCAAATAATTCCTCCCCTTTATACGGCAATACTTCCATATGTCGTTTGGAATCCGCATCACCTGACCACTGTCGCGTCCATAAACTCCTTCTGGCAGATATGGACATCGCATTTACTCTCGATGCCAGAGTGCAAATATCTCTCTGAGCATCTCGCATATAAAGGAAGCATCCTTTAATTGCTCTATAGTCAATAAAATACTGTCCCTATCCAGGGTATCAATATTTTCAGTCAGGGAATCCAACCAGACGACCCCAGCACTGCACATCCAGGCTGAGGCGATGGCTGGTCGCAGTATAACACCAGTATGTGTGTATATACTTTTTAGGGTAGTTTCCAGTCTCCTATCAGCTGGATCCCTGAGGGCGGCCGTATCAGGAGACGGTAACGCCACTTGTTTTGATAAGCGTGTGAGCGCCTTATCCACCCTAGGGGGTGTTTCCCAGCGCGCCCTAACCTCTGGCGGGAAAGGGTATAATGCTAATAACTTTTTTGAAATTAGCACTTTTCTATCTGGGTTAACCCACGCTTCATCACATACATCATTTAATTCCTCTGATTCAGGAAAAACTACAGGTAGTTTTTTCACCCCCCACATAATACCCCTTTTTGTGGTACTTGCAGTATCAGAGATATGCAAAGCCTCCTTCATTGCCGTGATCATATAACGTGTGGCCCTACTTGAAAATACGTTTGTTTCATCACCGTCGACACTAGATTCAGTGTCTGTGTCTGGGTCTGTGTCGACCGACTGAGGTAAAGGGCGCTTTACAGCCCCTGACGGTGTCTGAGACGCCTGGGCAGGTACTAACTGGTTTGCCGGCCGTCTCATGTCGTCAACTGATTTTTGTAATGTGCTGACATTATCACGTAATTCCATAAACAAAGCCATCCATTCCGGTGTCGACTCCCTGGGGGGTGACATCACCATTATCGGCAATTGCTCTGCCTCCACACCAACATCGTCCTCATACATGTCGACACACAGCAGACACACAGGGAATGCTCTTATCGAAGACAGGACCCCACTAGCCCTTTGGGGAGACAGAGGGAGAGTTTGCCAGCACACACCCAAGCGCTATAATATATATATGGGAACAACCTTATATAAGTGTTGTTCCTTATAGCAGCTTAAATATATCAAAATATCGCCAAAAAATGCCCCCCCTCTCTGTTTTACCCTGTTTCTGTAGTGCAGTGCAGGGGAGAGTCCTGGGAGCCTTCCTCACAGCGGAGCTGAGCAGGAAAATGGCGCTGTGTGCTGAGGAGAATAAGCCCCGCCCCCTATTTCGGCGGGCTTTTCTCCCGGAGTTTTAGATATCTGGCATGGGTTAAATACATACATATAGCCTCAATGGCTATATGTGATGTATTCTTTTGCCATAAAGGTATTAAATATTGCTGCCCAGGGCGCCCCCAGCAGCGCCCTGCACCCTCCGTGACCGCTTGGTGTGAAGTGTGTGACAACAATAGCGCACAGCTGCAGTGCTGTGCGCTACCTTCATGAAGACTGAAGAGCCTTCTGCCGCCTGTTTCCGGACCTTCAATCTTCAGCATCTGTAAGGGGGGTCGGCGGCGCGGCTCCGGGACGAACCCCAGGGTGAGACCTGTGTTCCGACTCCCTCTGGAGCTAATGGTGTCCAGTAGCCTAAGAATCCAATCCATCCTGCACGCAAGTGAGTTGAAATTCTCTCCCCTAAGTCCCTCGATGCAGTGAGCCTGTTGCCAGCAGGACTCACTGAAAATAAAAAACCTAAAAACTTTTTCTAAGCAGCTCTTTAGGAGAGCCACCTAGATTGCACCCTGCTCGGACGGGCACAAAAACCTAACTGAGGCTTGGAGGAGGGTCATAGGGGGAGGAGCCAGTACACACCACCTAATCCTAAAGCTTTATTTTTGTGCCCTGTCTCCTGCGGAGCCGCTATTCCCCATGGTCCTGACGGAGTCCCCAGCATCCACTTAGGACGTTAGAGAAATTATTACAAACAACAATAAAACTGCAATGGACTAGCAATACTAAGTAAGTGCACTACAAAGTAAAGCTATACATGGATATAGATATAACAATGCACAGTAAAGACTGGATGTATATCCCAGGGTACTTGTACTAAATAACCCTGAATGTATGCACTTGATCTTAACTAACACTGTCTAAAAACATGTAGAATAATTAAGTGTCCTGTAAATGCACATCGCTGATGATGCAGGCGGCATTGCCCAGCAGTCCCAGAGTCAGCTCAGGATATGTGTAATGGCGCCCAAACGCTGACAGGGAGTGAGGGAGACAGAGAGATGCAGCTCCAGGGCGGGAACATTAGCAGCAAAAGGTGCCTGGGGCAGGGGGAGGGGCTACAGGTCAGAGCCTTATTCCCTTGCTAGACTTCTCCACCGGGTACTGCGGGCCTTAGCTAAACGGATTATGAGGTAATCCGACCTGTGCCCATGCCCTGGTGGTCTACAGGGGTCCCTGTACGGCCAGTGTCCACACCAGCGCGCGGGGTCCGTCTCCTAAAGACCGTGCCGGATCGCGATTTCCAGCGGGTCCCGCCTTGGGGACCCTCTTACCTTCTCCCTTGATGTGGCCACGCGATCCTGGAGAGCAGCGGCAAGTGTGTGTGTGTGCCCTAGTAAAAACTGGAGCCCTCCGCTGTAAGTACCCGGCAACCTGTGCGCGGTAGTATACAGCGCTGCCGGGGGAGGTGAGGGAGCCACAGCATGATATGTCAAAATGACATATAGCACTTGTAAGTTCCTACGCTGCTGCCCTTGAAGTCTTCAGTCTTCTTAAAAGCTCTTTTCAGCGCTGCTCAGCGCAGCCCTCCCTGTTAGCTGCCTGCACTGCAGGCACCAACTTTCAAACAGAGCTCCAGTGCCTGGAGGCAGGGATATAAAATAGGCGGCACTAAGCATCCTGGGAACAGTCAAAGCTTTAGCTTTTAGCCTTTTGGTGCCTCGGATCAAGATCCAACTCTACACCCCAATGTTATCCCTGTGGAACCCCAGTGGACCCCACTGCAGAAATACTGGATGATGGCTACACCTTTTTTTTTTAAATCTTTACTGTGGGACAATTCTGTGGACTTGAATGGTGTTTTTCGCCATTTTAATGTATGTACCCCATACCTGGCTACAAAACATATATTTTATTGTGACTACAGTGCTTGTAATATCTTCTGTTCCTTTTATTTTTATTCTGATCTCTGGTAATTTCTGTATATTTTTCATTGTTTGTGTGACCATTTTCATTCATTCAATAAAAACTATTTTGGGGCAAATGCCATTTTATTCAAGTTTTTATAGAGAGCCTGAGTTCTGCACACTGGAATATGAAGTGGGCAAACTAGCCAGGGCAGCCATAACAATGAGTGCCGACATCCACACATCCTCAGGTGGAGTCCCTATTCTCCCTCAATGAATGTGGGCCATAAAAATGACAGGATTCTGTCAGAGAATCTCCCTCTGTACAGGGAGATTCCCTGTACAGGGACTGTCGGTCAGCTGACCGACAGTCACATGACCTCCTCCACCAGCCCGACGGCTCACTATCCCGATCAACAGGGACTATTTCCACTCGCGGGTGTCCACGACACCCATAGAGTGGGAATTGAACCCGCTGCGGTCGCCACCGAGCCCGCAGCGTGGCGAGCGCAGCGAGCTCGCAAGGGGCTTGCTGCACTTCCCCTCCCCGCCGGGATGCAGTACTACACCCGGTGTGTACACGTGCACAGCAACGCCCAGACCCGGCACCAAATGGCAGCCCCACCAGCAATACCGCATACTGCTCTGGATGTAAAGCCATAAGTTGTTATTACAGTATACGGTCTAGCAAGACCACCACCCAGCACAAGACACCAGCTCCAAACATCGCTGCACACACGCAGATTCACAGTCCACAGAGCAACATCACTCAATTGCTACACTGAAAGGAGTCCCCAGCACACTCTCACGGGGGGAGGAGGGGGCATATAGTGGTCCCCCACTCCTGCTCCACCCAGACACCAGCACCCACCACTGCAGCTGCCCCCACTAGCCCCCCCCCCCCCCCCCCCTCCCCCAGCCCTTTAATACACATACGCTGTTGCTGTCTGGTAGCGTCTTACAGCTTTCGGCTTCTTTACCGACCCTTGGTGTTTCTTGCAATAATACACTGGGGTAATGACTAATGTCACTACGCACAGCAGTCCTGTCACAATGGCCATTCCTTTCACTATTTTGAGGATGTCCTTTCTCTAGGATCTCAGGCTTATACTGTAGCTCTTTCCTCCCCTGGGGTCTCCTGTCTAATCAGCAGTTTTTGAGAAAGAAAGAAAAAAACCCAACACCTAGCCCTAGTGCATTCGGTATGAGCTAGTTTCTTCCATGCGCAACAAGTTGGGTTAGACAAGAGGGCCCCATCCTGCACATTTCTTGCTTGACAGCCATCATAGGCTAGTGGGCCTATATTGTGCATAGGTTTCCTCCTGG